>NC_091746.1:29062060-29154560 GCF_043380555.1 Nothobranchius furzeri
TTTGTATCAAACGGTTACAAAACTTTTGCCATTCATAAACGTTGATTTACACATTTACCTCTTTGGTGTTCAACCTTAAGCTACGTTGGACTATTGTTTTAACTGACTGTAGCACTAGCAGGTGTGTGCTAGCATCATGAGTGCTTGTTTTAGATGTTTCCCTGCTGATGATTTAATTAAAGTGAGTGACTAGCAGCTCCTGCAGAACCCGAAGATGGCTGAGGAGATAATTCAGCAGGTGTTCCTGGGCAGGAACATATCAAAAACATTAAGCTACAAGGACATTGTGTGGGCGTAGCTTTCAGCTCCTTCTAGAAGATAACGGGGAGCCAGCTCCTCCTCTCCTTGATGACGTCACACCACACGCCAGCTTTACAGCATCCAGATGGAGCATCAGGCTTAGTGCCTTCATCAGAAACCCGCCGTATCTAGTCCTATACATATCTGCTGCCCCCTGGTGGAGGATCTACAGCTGCCATGGGACAGTTTCATTTATTTATTGATAAACTTGAATTTATTTACATAATTAGACAAAAATATAAACAGCTGTTCTAATGATGTTGGGCAATGGTTTAGTTTTAAAAACTAGATTTATTTTTATTTTACATTTCAGGATCTAAAGGGTTGAACTTAACCCGCCTCGCCTGCTGGTGGTGGTCGGAGGGACCGGTGGCGCCGGTGCTCAGCAGCCTCGCCTCTGTCAGTGCGCCCCAGGGCAGCTGTGGCTACATCGTAGCTCATCCCCACCAGTGTGTGTGAATGGGTGAATGACTGATTGTGTTGTAAAGCGCCTTGGGGGGTTCCAGGACTCTAGAAGGCGCTATATCAAATACAGGCCGTTTACCATTTAACTAAAACTAAATAGGTAAAGCGTGTTTACTTTAAACAGGGCATGAGTCGTTTATTTTTCATTCATAAATCAGAGATGTACTACTCCACCCTTTTCCTGGTGGCAGCTGATTGGTCGGGAATGCGTCCCAGACGGCTCGTCACCTCTCTGATCTGACTGAGCGTGGAGGCAGGCTCCTCAGAACGCACAGCTCTGATCACAGAAGTCTCTTCTCCTTCATTCAAACCATCCTAAACAGTTGGACTTTGGTTTTTTGTTTTATTTTACTCAGGGAGTTTTCTAGATTACTGTTACATTTGGGTAACTTGGCACAGGTTCCGGACTGTGGACGGGTCATGGTGCAGGACCATCTCTGCTGCTGACATGTCCTCAGCTTGTTTCCCACCCGACCGCTGAAGGTCAGATCTGTGAAGACATGTCTGCTTTCCACAGAGCCAGGTAATCCCCAGCTGTGGAGGAACTAAAGTTACTCTGAGTAATTCAGAGTCCTGATGGGAGACGTGATTTTCCGTGGTAGATTTATGAATGAGGCTGTGTTCCTCTCCCTCTCGGTGAGGTGTGCCTCTGATGCTAACAGCGCTGTTGAATCAACATCGTGGGTGTTTTAGTGGGTTTTTTTTCATGTCCGGATCACTTACAGGTTATTTTCATCGTAGTCAGGAAGCAGGATGAAAGCAGCAAACTGAGCTGCAGCCGTCGCTGTGAGTGAATTTCCTTTTTAAAGGCAGATCGTCTCGCAGCATCTCCGCTCTCTGATGCTGTGATTCCTTCAAGCTAGAACGACTTCACGCCCTCAAACGTTCTTCTTCAGGTTTATTTTTAGGCTGAAAAGTTCACGGGTTGAACCCCTGACCTCCAATGTCCTTTCCTCCTTGCAGGACGCTGCACAAGCAGTTTGAGAGCTACAAACAGGAAGTGCATCGCATCGGGGTCGAGACGCGGCGCCAGCAGACCCAGCAGAAGGACGACGCCCCCACCTGCGGGATCTGTCACAAGACCAAGTTTGCCGACGGCTGCGGCCACCTCTGCTCCTACTGCCAGACCAAGTTCTGCGCCCGCTGTGGGGGGCGGGTCTCTCTGCGCTCCAACAATGTGAGGCTCTTGACCTTTTCCTTGTTTTAACGCCCCTGCTCTAGATGACGCAACGCTGTTCCAGCTGCCTCTGTCTCGTCTTTGTGCACTTTCCTTGCATCCTGGTCACACTTTGGCGGCGCCAAAGTGTTCTGAAGGAGCAGTTTGGCTTTTACGCTTTTGTGAGCTGTTGCTGCTTCAGTGCCGTCATGCTAAATCCCTTTTGCACACGTGAACTTGAGAACTCTGGTAGCGTTTGTCGTTGTGTCTGTGTTTGTGCTACATTTGTCAAAGTTACTTCATGTCTGCAAAGAAAAAGAATCTAAAATCAGTTTGAGACGACAAATCTACACGTTTGGCCCTAAAAGGACCCAACGACCTCCAGCTTAACCCTTTAACTCCCACAGTAGCAGCAACGAGGAGTACAATAAGGTTTAAATTGATGATAATATAAAGTAACAATATTAATAATTTCAATTTCAATTTATTTTATTTTGGTCATTTAAAAGGAAAAAGAAAGAACAAAATAAAACAGACGTATGCCTATTCTTTTTACTCAATCACATTACTTATCATGAAAAAATAACAAAGAAAGATAAAAGTAATGAAAATGCTAATCAACATTGAAATATAGTGAACAACAACAAACATAATTCAGCAAGAGGAAAAATACACAGAACTAAAGACAGAACTATACAAAACTACCAGTAATCATAATAAATCCATGTATGATCGTCGTCGTCGTCGTCTTCCTCCGCTTATCCGGGTCTGGGTCGCGGGGCAGCATCCCAACTAGGGAGCTCCAGACCGTCCTCTCCCCGGCCACCTCCACCAGCTCCTCCGGCAGGACCCCAAGGCGTTCCCGGACCAGATTGGAGATGTAACCTCTCCAACGTGTCCTGGGTCGACCCAGGGGCCTCCTGCCGGCAGGACATGCCCGAAACACCTCCCAGGGAGGCGTCCAGGAGGCATCCTGACCAGATGCCCAAACCACCTCAACTGACTCCTTTCGATCCGGAGGAGCAGCGGTTCTACTCCGAGTCCCTCCCGAATGTCCGAGCTCCTCACCCTATCTCTAAGGCTGAGCCCGGTCACCCTACGGAGGAAACTCATTTCGGCCGCTTGTATCCGCGATCTCTTTCTTTCGAATTTGAATACTATCACTTGTGCAAGAACATTACATTTTCATTGACATTTATCAGACACACTAGACCACATACGGTCATTATGGTAGTATGACATCATCTTATTGACGTACATTTTTTTAAAAAAATGATTTAACAGTGTTACATGCCCTGATTCCAGTGTCCAAGCTATTCCTTAATTTGACTCCTACTGCAGTACAACTCTGACTCCTTAAGCTTGGTTTATGCTTGACGCATTTACTTTCCGCTTGGTGATGCGGCTCGCGGATGGAACGCGCTTCACAACTCGCAGCGTTTATGGTTCATGCGGCTCGTCTCTGCGGTGAGCCAATATTCTCCCAAACTGTAGGGGGCAGCATGGAGCTCTACGGCATGCATCCAACACTACACCATAGTAGAAGTAGAAATTACTGTTTACAACATGGCATTCCAGCATTTTTAACAGCGTCCTCGTCTTTTCCGACAGTGCGAGCTATTTCTCTCCAAGAATTATTAACAACATGTTGATCACGGTGATCTCTGAGAGCTGAATCATACAAATGTCTGTATTTACCAACCTCTGCCATACTAGTTCTTGCCAGTCCGCCATGTTTTTCCACGTCTGACCATCCGCGTGGTTAGAACATTTCCTAGGTGCGCGGTGCGGAAAGATAAACCAAGATTAACCATGCGGATGGTCAGATGCGGAAAAACATGGCGGACCGGCAAGAACTAGTGTGGCAGAGGTTGGTAAATACAGACATTTGTATGATTCAGCTCTCAGAGATCACCGTGATCGACATGTTGTTAATAATTCTTGGAGAGAAATAGCTCGCACTGTCGGAAAAGACGAGGACGCTGTTAAAAATGCTGGAATGCCATGTTGTAAACAGTAATTTCTACTTCTACTATGGTGTAGTGTTGGATACATGCTGTAGAGCTCCATGCTGCCCCCTACAGTTTGGGAGAATATTGGTTCACCGCAGAGACGAGCCGCATGAACCATAAACGCTGCGAGTTGTGAAGCGCGTTCCATCCGCGAGCCGCATCACCAAGCGGAAAAAATCTGTTTGTCAAGCATAAACCAAGCTTTAGAAAATTTCCTAGGTGCGCGGTGCGGAGGCGCGGTGGAGAGGCGTAGTTGCTCAAATGATGCAATTTCGCCGCACGGAGCCGTGCGGACCTCGTGGACGCGTCAAGCATAAACCAACCTAAACATTTGTTCTTACTTTCCCTTTCACAAATTGTCCTCCCCCCCCCCCCCCCCCCCCCCCCCACCCCTTAGATCATACTGAGTTTCTTTGACCTGGAATAGCTTCTGAATACAGTCCGGCGGAGGCGTGTGGATCGGAGAGGGGCCTGGACACATTTTACAGTTTTTTGTGGGGTTTGTGTTCTTGCACACAGCACAGGATTTCTGACACAGAACCCGTCCATTAAAGGCGCTTTAACCGTTAGTTTGGACCAGGAGGGATCGGTGTGACGTCCAAGCCTTTGTCAAACATGTTTGTTCTATTTTGAGAACCCGTCCTCTTCCATCAGAGCCGTCTTTGGGCTCGTCTCCAACCTGAAAGAGAAGCTTTCCTTCTGCTTACTTCACCTCATGTTCCCTCCACCCATCATCACCTGCTGGTGCCAATCTGTTCGGTATCCGCCCGTCCCAGCTGGGACCGGTTTCACACCGGGACCACGGGACTTAGATACCAGTTAGCAAAAAGCAGACCTGCTGGTAAAACCTCTCATTAGAACACGATCTATAAGTAAAAGAAATGATTTGAAGGGAAACTGTGCTGAAAATAACTTCACTTAATATGATCTGAATAATTTATGTTATAAATATGAACAGTATTAGAGCCAAGAGAGTAAATATTTAATAATAAAGGAAGAAAATAAACATTTATTACTTAAATCAGCTGCTTCTTTTTGTTGGAAATGTTTTTGTAGCTAATTAGTTTGTATTTAGGTGTTTATTCTGACATGCTGGCAAACAATTAACTCAAATGAATGAAACACAAAACCAAATCAGGACACCTCCACCAACAACGAGGGTCGATGACTAGCTAATAGATGAGTACAGTCATCCACCTGGTAGAGGAAAATGTAGACCCCATATTTTATTCAATCATAAACAATAAGTAAATAAATGTAATTACATTAATTAACAAATTATACAATTATAAATACATTTTTAATGATTATAAATAAATATATAATAAAAATATACACACAGGAAAATTAATTATTTAAAAAAGTGTATCCAGCCCTTTTTTTCATTCTTTCCTTTTTGAAGTTTTTTGTAAATTTAAATATGAATGATGAAAAAGTGATTTTAGTTTATTACCAAAAACGGTTAAAATCAGCTTCAGGCATCAAATATCAGGTCTTTACTCTAAATCTCAACTTCAAAATCAGAGAACAAAAATATTCGACCGAGGATTAAATGCATCAACCTTCAGACAAGAACAAAACTGAAGTCTAGTACTGGTGGACAGGTGGTGGGTGATGCAGGACGTTCAACTGGACTGAATCCAGACTCTGGTCCCTTTTTAACACAAACGTTTTCCAAACCATTGTTAACTTGTTGTAATTACATAACAACTATTTTTAAATTCCCCCAAGAACAAGCCAATGTTTCCACTGAGGGCTTTGCTTTGTTTTCTTTCAATAAAGGTAATTTGAGAGGGCGGGGCATAAAACCAATCCTGCAGCCAGCCACTAGAGGTCATTTTCATGTTTTTATTTTTATTTTTTTTTTATTTTTTCTAAACTCAGTTTATAATGACAGCGTTTTGTCTTAGAAAGAGGTGTAAAAGGAAAAGGAGGCATGTGCTTCTCATTGCTTTCACTGTTTCCTCTTTGTGCTCAGAAGCCATTTTGCTTTTGCTTCCGACTGAACGAGGACGTGCATGAGCTCGTATTTGCACTACGATGGCTTCAGCTGCGTCACAGCGGTCCACTCATTGGTTCTATGTGGCGTCACGTGCACTCCTGTCCAGTAGGTGGCGCTTTTTCATCCTCCTTCAGCCACCTTTGGAGTGGGAGCTTCATCATTGTGCTTGTGCCACGAGTTACCTGCAGGGGGAGCTACTGACCCCTCATTAACATGCACAGATGAGGAAACTTGTGTCACGTGGGCCTCACAGCTGAACAAACATTAAAACCAGGATTCTGGCTTCATATATGCTGTCATGCTAGCATCATGCCTAAATCATGCATGTCAGTCACGCGTTTGTTTTCACCACCTCCGCAGACTGTTACGTTTCCGTGAGAATTCACTTTAATAACAAACCCCACTCCCCCTGTCCCTTTTCCTTCTTTTTGACACAATCTCTCCTCATCACAAACTTCCCTCCTCTGCATCTCTACTTCCTCCATCATGTGTTTCTTTTCTCCCTCTCTCCACTCCTCCCCTTCGCTTTTTTTAAATCCTCTTTGCTACCTGGACTGCATGCCACACAGGAGGACAAAGTGGTTAGCATCCTTTTTGTGTTCTCACTGTATCATAAATGTGATTTTAATAAGAACCCGATCCCTTAAACCTGAAGCTGAAAGGTTCAGGTGTTGATTTCTATCCTGGGAAGCAGATTGTAGAGTATTAGATTTAGCTTTGTTTTATGTTCTCAGGTGTATAATTATCAAGTTCAAAGAGGAAAGAGAGGAAACTAAACAACAAATACAGAAGCCCTGAAAGAAAATAAACAATGAGGCTTAAATGGAGCCAATTCCATTTCTCAGAGAAGCAAACAAAAATGTAGACAGACTTTAAAAAACAATCATCTTGTTTTAGATGGTCTTAGCTTGCCTTAAAGCTGGGGTCTGTAGCGTGACGTCAACTACTATTTTTAGCATATTTTTGAGTCCGACATAGCACAAGTACAGTGGGGGTGGTCATGTCTTAAGAAGAGACCCAGCATCCTGTGATGGGACTAATAACATCAAGAGATAATAAATAAAGTAATATTTAGGTCACTTTAACCCTTTACAGGTGACCTGTAATCTGTAATCAATGTTTGGCAAGGGAAATGATCATTTGTTGCCATTTTTGGGTGTTTATGATGATACAGTAGACAGTATGAGTACAATAACATCAACAGATAATACATAAAACCCTTATTTGGTCCATTTTAGCCTCCATGAAAATCTGAGCGATTCAATAACTTTTTGGCAAGTAAAATGCCTTTTTTGTTGTCTACAATTAAATCATCAATACAGAATTTAAAGATATTTGGAGGTGTTTCTTATAGGTAAACAGGAGGGTATAGTCTCTATTTGGCAAGTGACAATCTTAATTGTATGTGCTGAAGTGCTTTTATCTTGTTACTTTTAAATAGAGCAACGTAATGTATAGATAGTAACCTACACAGTGTCATTAAAGCCAAAGCTTGATCAGTTTAAATACTATTTTTCAAGTAAAAATGTGCCCCAAACTAGTTAACTGTGGCTCCATGTCAAGTGGACTAAAGAAAGGAAGGGGGGATAAATCAAATCGCTGGATAATTGTTTATTTACATTTATACAACGTTTGACTTTACATTCAATACAGGGCGCCATTTTACACTGTTTATTTATTTTTTAGTATCAAGGCTGTAACATAAAGAAAGCCAGTTCTTACCACAAACCATCTTTCAATCGCAAATATTGCAAAAAGGATTAATATATCCTCATTGTGAACATTTAAGACAAATAGCAACACTTAAAACAACTTCCGAACTGGAAAAAACTAATGTCCGCGATAAACATCTGTTTAAGTGCCGGATGAGGTTATCTCTGCTTTCTCAATGTCCATATTGCTAGATATGCCGAGTTTTAAGGCGAAATCCTGAGGAATTTTGTCAAGAAATGCAATTACCCTAACCGTGCGCGACCCCACGGTGGCTAATCTTTTTTTGGCAGCCAGTTGCTTTTTGGCACAACACGTAACGTAGTTTAGCGCTTCAGAGAGAGAGAGAGAGACGCCTGTGATGCGGTTCGTGAGCCCATGAGGGTTTCTGTGAGCTGGATCCGACCCAGAAACCAGCTCGAAAGGCTCACTAGTATTTTTAAAAGCAAAGCATCCTCTGCTGGTGGTACAGACAGTGGATCTAAAATGGTTCCGACCCAGAAACCAGCTCAACTGACCTGCTGAGCTGCGCGTCTCTCCTAGTGGTCGGTTCTGACCTGGTTCTGATGGTGATCTGAGCTCCAAAAATCCTAATTTAACTTTTTAAACACCACCACGGGTCTCCAGAGCCCAGCGCGGACCTCCCTCTCCCAGTACGGACCGATGAGGGCTACAGAAGTCAGTCTTTTCAGCTGCACAAAACACCCTCAGGCACGGAGATATAGGTGTTGTTTCTCTTGTCTCGGAACCCGTGGACTCGATGTCCAGACAGGCTGGAGTTGGTGCAACCTTCACAAACTATAGTTTATCAAAACGAACACAATCCAACACTAGTAAACACACACACTGACTCGATAACATGACCTCTCTACCTTAAAACTAGTCACTCTCAACACTGAGCTGAAGCCGCACCTAGCTTCTAACTCCCTTTGGTTCCGGTGTCGGTACAGGATGTGCTCGGGTACAAGATCAGCTCGGGGTCCTTCGACTGCCGATGACGTTAAAGTACGGCAAACCCACTCGGACAAAATACACTACACATCTTTATACTGTTGGAAATAATTTAGCTGTTTCGTTATTAAAATAATGTTTCTTAAGACGTAAGTTTGTGTTTATAATGGTATTTGTAAAATAAAACACTATATTGTATTCATAATGCTGAACTCCTCTTTGAGCACATCCCTTGAAGGATCATAGGTATTAGCAACACCTGTGAAATTGTATTTGCAGGAAAGAAGTGTGTCCCGTTTATTGAAGTATTTTGTGTTTAGAGTTTTTGATGTCTTGTCCATGCGTAGTTCAGGTACGCTCATAGCTGCTAGCTTAAAACTCTGCAGTTAAAAGTTTTCTGGCTTTACTAAAATACCTGTCTGTATTTATTTGATTGATGGTAGTTTTACTTTCTATTAGACTCCAAATGTAATCATTTGGCACGTTTCTAATTCATAATTTGTAAGAATGTAATCAGTGATATTAGCATTAGCATTCCTATGGGTTTTTCCATGTATATTAGCATTGCACTAATCACTCGCTGCCAAATTGCAGCTTTTGTCACATCGCAATTTAATTGCACATGAAATTAATCGTTAAGCCTTAATATACATGCAGTTCTATCTTTCCAACAGAAAACGTAACGTGATAACAACGTAATGTGATTACATAACTTCCGTAAAGTTCATGTTCAGCCAATCAACTACTTTGACGTCATCATCAGTCGAAGGACCGCGAGCTGATCTTGTACCCGAGCAACGTCAGAGGTTCAGATTTAGAAAAAAAAGCCTATTTAGAAGCTTTGCTGAGAAAAACCACTTTTTACCAGAAAAACTCTGCTGTTATGTATTTTACAACAAAATATCCCCAATAAGCATTTCAAATAGTATTTATTGGACAGCATTTATATGAATTAGAAAAAAAAATTCACCTGCAGTTTGCTCTTTAATTCAAGTTAACATTCAAGCTAGGCTGGTGTGCGTCAGTGCATTACCCCATAGTGCATGCTGGGAACTGAAGCGGATTCTCATTGATTGACAGCTGCTTATTCAGGGTTTCCCCCAGAAAATGAGGGTTGCACACGTTCTGCACACATTCCACTGCTGTTTCTCACCATTATCGGCTGATGGAGGGCTCTAGTTTCGTTTCGCAGTTCGTGTCAGTGGACACGGAAGGGTTGGGGAAGAGGGCGGGGCATGACGCTTAGCCTGGTGGGTGGCCAAGCAAAGCTAAGCAAAGCCAGGCTTATAAAGCACTGGGGGAAACCCCGCTATTGTGGATGAAAGATGACCTATTTTATATCATAGAATATGGTCAGATGGTCACATTTAAGCATTGTTGATTTAAATGTTTTAAACTACATATCCCAGCTTTAAGTTGCTCAAATAAACAAACTAATAAATAATGAACACATGTTCAACATGTTTTTTTTTCCTTCATAAAAAAAACCTCTTTATTCTGATTAAACATCATAAAATAAAATAAAATAAAATAAAAACACTTCCCTCTTTAAAAAGAATGTATTTTGTCCTTTCAGGGCTTCCGTAGCTACTGGTTCTGAACAGATTCACTTGTGGATGATAGACTTCCCTGAGCAGATGGGGGGCTTTAATAGTATGATTTCATACTTTAGCTGGTTGGAGACAGCTGAGCTGAAGTGTCCTCTCTGTCTCACTATGACTAACTATGTCCATTGTTTGTCTCCTTCCTTTGCAAAGTGTCTCATAGTGAAGGACAGGGTAAGGCCTGCTCAGTGATGGATATTTCTGCATGGGTCACAGCTGTTGTCCCCGCCCTCCACTCCTGGGTCTGTGCTCATTCTCAGAGTTGGGAACAGGAATTCCAAACCTTTTCCAGGGTTTGTGAGGATCAAAATGCTGAGAATGAATTCAGACCCTGAAACTTCTCTAGCAGGCAGAAAAAGCATGAGACTCAACCTACACTGTCTGCAGGGCGTCTGGTGTATAGTCCTGACCCCTCTTCCTGTGGCTGCAAACCTGGCTGTGTTTGGGTAGAGTAATAAAATTGTTCAGATTAAAAATATAATACAGTAACTGGCATGAACACAAAGCAGCAATTTCCCCACTGACATTCATTTGGATGAATGAGAACTTGTGCACGTTTTCCCTGCCTGTGTGTTTGAATCCAGCCTTGCCATGGGGAGACGGGAGGGACTCGGTGTGTTCCACTTCCCCTTAAAGAAAACTTTAATTGCTGCTGTGTGGAGTGTTGGTCATCAGTCAGTATGTCACCTGCAGCAGACAGCAGAATCAGCAAAGTCTGACTCATAAGATGTCTGTGGGATCATGTTTAATATTTTATTAAAACTTGTCTGTAATTTTAAAATACAACTAAAACTCCAAGTCCCATAATGCACCGGGGCAGGCCGCACTCTCACTTGCTCAAAGGCCCTTTAGTAGACAGGAACGTGAGGCAGAGAACGTGATTGGTTTAAAGGTCAATACATAATCATAATCGATGCATTTGCAGAGGAGAACCTTGTATTTGGACATCTTGCCTCTGATTGGCTAACAAAAACATGACTCTACCACTTACTATGACGCTTTATCTCCGCAAATAACTCAAGCCTGGGGGAGTTCTGCTGTGAGGTGGAGTTGCTAATGCTAACAGTTAGCTTCTGCTAAACGTTCTCTGCTGTTTGCTGGACTCTAAACCAACAACAACCCTCCCCGTTGTGAGTCAAGATGGGTGAGTCCGTGGATGTTAGGTGACAGTGTGACATAGATCTGTCAAGCTTTTCTAATCATAGTCTCACCGTCTGTTTTCTGTCAGAAGCTGATGCAGGAGATTGGTGTAGGAGACTATTTTCATGTTCAGCCTGATTGAAAAGCTCAGAGTGACCCATTATAATCATCTCAGTGGCCTAGTGGTAGAGTGTCATACTGGGACTGGGAGACCAGGGTTCAAATCCCGATCAGGTCATACGGGGTTGGATTGGGGGTTAAAGAAGAAGAAGAAGAAGAAAGTGTAATTTCTATAGTGCCTCTCAAGATAAAAATCACGAGGTGCTTCACAAAAACAAAAAAATGTAAAAATATAAAAAAGCATTTAGAAAATGTTTTAAAATATATTTAAAATGAGCAAAAATACACAATTGTGATTAAAAAATGTTAAGAAAGAGCGAGAGTGAACAGGAAAGAGGGAAATCAGTGGATCCTGAGGAAGGTGGAATAGGTGGGGAGAGCAGAATAAAGAGAGAGAGGTGAAGAAGGTCATACAAAAGCCAGCTTGAACAAGTGAGTCTTCAGCTGCTTTTTAAAGGAGACCACTGAGTCCACTGATCTCAGGCTCAGGGGGAGAGAGGTCCAGAGTCTGGGGGCCACAGCAGCAGATGATCTGTCACCTTTGACCTTTAGCCTGGTGCTGCACAACCAGTAGGCTTTGATCACTGGACCTCAGGGACCTGCTGGGGGTGTAGGGACTAAGAAGATCACCAATGTAAGATGGTGCTTGTCCATGTAAGGCCCTATAGACCAGAACCAGGATCTAGAAATGAACCCTGAAGTTGACTGGCAGCCAGTGAAGCTGGAGGAGAAGCGGGGTGATGTGGGTGTGTTTGGAGGACTTGGTCAGAAGCCGAGCACAGGCGTTCTGAACCACCTGTAGACGGTTCAGGGAGGTTCTGCTCAGACACGTGAAAAGAGAGTTACAGTAGTCTGACCACCAAACAGTTCCCAGACACAGCTGCAGCTCGCCACGTCCCACAGGGATGGGTTAAACCCGTGTGTGATGACTAACAGGACTTCAAGTTTAAAGAATAAGTAAAAAACGGTTTCTCAGTGAAGGACCTCTTTAAATAGATTTAGAAGTTTAGCTGAGCTCAGCAATGGAAAAAAACGTTTTTTCATCTGACATTTTTTTAAGTTTTATTGAATAAATAAATTAAGTTAAAAAAAAGTCTAAAATGGTCTAAATAAAAAACAACAGAACTCAGAAATACTTTGACCTAGTTTAGCACTCCATGTGCTGAATCTCAGATGTCATAATTAAACGTTCATGGACGTCCAAAATGTGAATCAACTCCATCCTGATTAATGCTCTGTTATGTTTACAGATCAGGTTTTAAATGTTTTCAGCTAAATTAAACTTCTGTTTCTTACATACAAATGATATTTCCCTCCTTTTGTAATGCAGCCACTGAGCTCACTGCTTTGCAGAGGAGCGCCACCTCCTGGTGCAGGACAGGAAAACATCTAAACACTCATCACATATGAGATCTTTTACCAGTTTTTATAATTGGATTTGTTTCAGATTAAACATCAGATACATCATATTTTGCTGTTTCAGCAGTCGGATGTTGTTTTGGGATTATTTTGTGCTTTCGGGAGTTTAATCAGCTGTCAGTCACACAAAACTGCCAGAAACATTTTATTATTTAGATGATGCTGCACTTTCCTCCAGCAGACAGGCTGGATAATCTCAGTCCTGTTTCCGTATAATCTCAGGGCTGTTTCCGTATAATCTCAGGGCTGTTTCCGTATAATCTCAGTCCTGTTTCCGTATAATCTCAGGGCTGTTTCCGTATAATCTCAGGGCTGTTTCCGTATAATCTCAGTCCTGTTTCCGTATAATCTCAGGGCTGTTTCCGTATAATCTCAGGGCTGTTTCCGTATAATCTCAGGGCTGTTTCCGTATAATCTCAGGGCTGTTTCCGTATAATCTCAGGGCTGTTTTTGCATAATCTCAGCTGTGATTTCAGTATCAGATGACTAACCCACCTTCTCCGCTCTCACACCTCAGCAACCTCCATAACACTCTTTCTGTTCCCGTCTTTCTGACTCTTGTCTCTATTTCTGTGTTTTTTCACACCCTTCATATCTGAGGACATGCACACACACACACACACACACACACACACACACACACACACACACACACACACACACACACACACACACACACACACACACACACACACACACACACACACACACACACACACGCACACTCAAACACATACAATCATTTAAATGTAAAACTGTTTACAAGGCAGGAAAATCAAAAAGCTGTCGGATTGAGATAAAAAAGTGGCAAAATTCCCTAATATTTTTATTAATGTTTCAGCTTTTTAATTATTATTCTGATTTAAATGCAAGTCTGAAAACTGACTCGTGTTAGACGTGTTCTTTGCTTACCTCTGGTTTTGCTTGTGGAGTTTATTTTGTCCCTCTTTGAGACAAATGGAGCTTTTTGTCTTCGTCTTTCTTCTCATTATTAAGGATTTACTGTTCAGCCATGAACAAAGAGCAGCCCGAAGAACTCTTATGATGAATTATATAGATGGAAACCGTGTTCCCTCGCCCGGACGTGGGTCACTGGGGCCCCCCTCTGGAGCCAGGCCTGGAGGTGGGGCACGTTGGCGAGCGCCTGGTGGCCGGGCTTTCACCTAAGGAGCCCGGCCGGGCACGGCCCGAAGAGGAAAGGTGGGTCCCCCTTCCCATGGGCTCACCACTCGTGGGAGGGGCCAAAGGGGTCGGGTGCAGTGTGTGACGGGTGGTAGTCGAGGGCGGGGACCTTGGCGGTCTGATCCTCGGCTACAGAAGCTGGCTCTTGGCACGTGGAATGTCACCTCTCTGGTGGGGAAGGAGCCTGAGTTGGTGTGTGAGGTTGAGAGGTTTCGACTAGATATAGTCGGACTCACCTCAACGCATGGCTCTGGTTCTGGAACCAGTTTCCTTGAGAGGGGTTGGACTTTCTACCACTCTGGAGTTGCTCCCACTGAGAGGTGCCGAGCAGGGGTGGGCATACTAGTTGCCCCCCATCTTGGTGCCTGTATGTCGGGGTTTACCCCAGTGAATGAGAGGGTAGCCTCCCTCCGCCTACGTGTGGGGGGACGGGTTCTGACTGGTCTGTGCTTATGCACCAAACTACAGTTCAGACTACCCACCCTTTTTGGAGACCTTGGAGGGGGTGCTGAAAGCACTCCTTCCGGTGACTCCCTCGTTCTGCTGGGGGACTTTAACGCTCACGTGGGCAACAACACTGAGACCTGGAGAGGTGTGGTTGGGAGCAACGCCCCCCCCTGATCTGAATTCGAGTGGTGTTTTGTTATTGGACTTCTGTGCCAGTCATGGATTGTCCATAATGAACACCATGTTCAGACATAAAGGTGTCCATATTTGCTCTTGGCACCAGGATACCTTAGGCCGCAGCTCCATGATCGACTTTGTTGTTGTTTCATCTGACCTGCGGCCGCATGTCTTGGACACTCGGGTGAAGAGAGGGTCGGAGCTGTCAACTGACCACTATCTGGTGGAGAGTTGGCTCAGATGGTGGGGGAGGATGCTGGTCAGACCAGGCGGGCCCAAACACATTGCGAGGGTCTGCTGGGAACTTCTGGCAGAGTCTCCTGTCAGGAACTTTCAATTCAATTCAAGCTTATTTATATAGCGCCAAATCACGACAAGAGTCGTCTCAAGACACTTCACATAATAAACATTCCAATTCACAGGTCATTAAGCCAATCAGAAATAATGTTTCCTATATAAGGAACCCAGCAAATTGCATCAAGTCACTGACTAGTGTCAGTGACTATACAGCAATCCTCATACAAAGCAAGCATGCAGCGACAGTGGAGAGGAAAACTCCCTTTTAACAGGAAGAAACCGCCAGAGAATCCTGGCTCAGTATAAGCAGCCATCCTCCACGACTCACTGGGGATCGAGAAGACAGAGCAGGCAGACACACACACACACACACAATAATGTGTCTATAGTTATATTGTGATTTCTTAGTAAATATTCTATTTGGTGAGATAAACTTTATTGTATTTATCCTAGTGGATCTATAATTAAACGGGTAAACTAGCAGTAGCACATCCAATGTCAAGGAAAGCAAAAAGTTATTATCAGGAGAGGGAGAATGTTTAAGGGGTTAGCAGCAGTGTGCTAGACGATGGCCCCCTCCATGAGGCCACCACAGCTCAGCAGAACATCGTTGTAGCTTCTTCTGGGGAGAAAAACACTTAGAGAGAAAATAAAGTTAACAGCTGAAGTAGCAGAAAATAATACAGTTAAAGAGCAGACTGTAGAAGAAGGTAGTCGAGTGTGAAAAGTGGTCAGTGTGTCCTCCAGCAGTCTAAGCCTATAGCAGCATAACTACAGAGATAACTCTGGATAACCTAGCCTATTTAGATGGAGGCATGTTGGAGGCAGGGCAAGGGAGAGCCGTCTTTACCGACTGTACACTCCACCTCCCTCTACTCCCCCACTTGTCCAGATTTAGGCTAACATCAGATTTTAACCATAGGCCCTATCAAATAAAAATGTTTTAAGCCTAGTCTTAAAAGTAGACAAAGTGTCTGCCTCATGGACTAAAGCTGGGAGCTGGTTCCACAAGAGAGGAGCCTGATAACTAAAAGATCTGCCTCCCATCCTAAGTTTAGATATTCTGGGAACCACCAGTAGACCTGCAGTCTGAGAGCGAAGTGCTCGGTTAGGAACGTATGGAACAATCAGATTCCTAATGTATGATGGAGCTTGATTATTAAGAGCTTTATATGTGAGAAGAAGGATCTTAAAATCTATTCTGAATTTAACAGGTAGCCAATGTAGGGAAGCTAAGACAGGAGAGATATGATCTCTCTTTTTAATTCTCATCAGAACTCTAGCTGCAGCATTTTGGACAAGCTGAAGACTTTTAACTACATTCTGTGGACTTCCTGAGAGTAATGGATTACAGTAATCCAGTCTGGATGTAATAAATGCATGAACTAGTTTTTCAGCATCACTCCTGGAAAGGATGCTTCTAATCTTAGCAATATTCCGAAGGTGGAAAAAAGAAATCCTACAAACTTGTGAAACCTGTGATTTGAATGACATGTCCTGGTCAAAGATAACACCAAGGTTCCTTACTTTGTTCTCGGAGATTAATGTAATGCCATTCAGGTCAGGCGACTGGCTAAGCAATTTCCTTTTCTGGATTTCTGGTCCAAAGATGAGAACTTCCGTCTCTTCAATTCCCACCTCCGACAGAACTTCCAAAATGTTTCGGGGGGAGGCGGGGGACATTGAGTCTGAATGGACCCTGTTCCGTGCCTCCATTGTTGAGGCGGCCGACTGGAGCTGTGGTCGCAGGATCTTCGGTGCCTGTCGTGGTAGCAGCCCCCGAACCCGCTGGTGGATACCGGCGGTTAGGGTGCTGTCAAGCTGAAGAAAGTATCCTATCAGGTCTTTTTGGCCTGTGGGACTCCAGAGGCAGCTGACGGGTACCGGCAGTCCAAGCGGAACGCGGCTCGGGTGGTCGCCGAGGCAAAAACCCGGGCATGGGAGGAGTTCGGTGAGACCATGGAGCAAGACTTCCGTACGGCTTCGAGGAGATTCTGGTCCACCATCCGACGCCTCGGGGGGGAAAGCAGTCCGCTACCAACAGTGTGCTGCTGACCTCTACTCAGGACGTTGTGGATCAATGGGCAGAATACTTTGAAGACCTCCTCAATCCCACCGACACGTCTTCCAGTGAGGAAGCAGAGTCTGGGGACTTTGGGTTGGTTTCTCAAATCTCTGGTGCTGAGGTCACTGAGGTGGTTAAAAAGCTCCTCTGTGGCAAGGCTCCAGGGGTGGATGAGATCCACCCGGAGTTCCTTAAGGCTCTGGATGTTGTGGGGCTGCGTTGGCTAACGCAGCTCTGCAATATCGCGTGGACATCGGGGACAGTCCCACTGGACTTTCAGACGGGGTTGCTGGCCCCTTTATTTAAAAAGGGGGACCGCAGGGTGTGTTCCAACTACAGGGGGATCACACTCCTGAGCCTTCCTGGTAAGGTCTATTCAGGAGTTCTGGAGAGGAGGGTCCATCGGATTGTTGAACCTCAGATTCAGGAGGAGCAATGTGGTTTTGGTCCTGGCCGTGGAACACTGGACCAGCTCTGTACCCTTAGGGGGATCCTGGAGGGTGCGTGGGAATTTGCCCAACCAGTCTACATGTGTTTTGTGGATTTGGAGAAGGCGTTTAACCGCGTCCCTCGGGGGGCCCTTGGGGGGTACTCCGGGAGTATGGGGTACCAGGCCCTCTGATACGGGCTGCTAGGTCCCTGTATGACCCGTGTCAGAGCTTGGTCCACATTGCCGGCAGTAAGTCGGGCTCGTTCCCAGTGAGAGTTGGACTCCGCCAAGGCTGCCCTTTGTCACCGATTCTGTTCATAACCTTTATGGACAGGATTTCTAGGTGCAGCCAAGGTGTGGAGGGCATCCGTTTTGGTGGCCTGAGGATCAGGTCAGCTTTTTGCTGATGATGTGGTCCTGTTGGCTTCATCAGAACGTGATCTTCAGCTTTCACTGGAACGGTTCGCAGCCGAGTGTGAAGCAGCTGGGATGAGCATCAGCTCCTCTAAATCTGAGACCATGGTCTTGATTCGGAAAAGGGTAGAATGCCTTCTCCGAGTCAGGGATGAGGTCCTGCCCCAAGTGGAGGAGTTTAAGTATCTCGGGGTCTTGTTCACGAGTGAGGGAAAGATGGAGCGTGAGATCGATAGGCGGATTGGTGCTGCATCTGCAGTGATGCGGGCGTTGTACCGGTCTGTCGTGGTGAAGAGAGAGCTGAGTCAGAAGGCGAAGCTCTCGATTTACCGGTCGATCTACGTTCCTACCCTCACCTATGGTTACGAGCTTTGGGTAGTGACCGAAAGAACGAGGTTGCAGATACAAGAGGCCAAAATGAGTTTTCTCCGAAGAGTGGCTGGGCTCTCCCTTAGAGATAGGGTGAGAAGCTCAGTCATCCGGGAGGGGCTCGGAGTAGACCCGCTGCTCCTCCACATTGAGAGGAGCCAGCTGAGGTGGCTCGGGCATCTGGTCAGGATGTCTCCTTGACGCCTCCCTGGTGAGGTTTTCCGGGCACGTCCAACTGGGAGGAGGCCTAAAGGTAGACCCAGGACACGCTGGAGGGATTATGTCTCTCACCTGGCCAGGGAACGCCTTGGGATTCCCCCGGAGGAGCTGGCCCAAGTGGCTGGGGAGAGGGAAGTCTGGGCCTCTCGCCTTAGGCTGCTGCCCCCACGACCTGACTCCGGATAAGCGGATGAAAATGGATGGATGTTCAGCCATGACAGCTTACACCCAGAGCAGTCTCATATGTCACCCTCAGTGTGTGTGTGTGTGTGTGTGTGTGTGTGTGTGTGTGTGTGTGTGTGTGTGTGTGTGTGTGTGTGTGTGTGTGTGTGTGCGCGCGTGTGTGTGTGTGTGTGTGTATGTTTGCGTCTCCTCCCATGCTTTCTGTCCCCTTAAGGAAAAGCTGATGCTCACATTTAGAGTTTGAATAAATGGTTTTCTCTCCACCGTGCCGTGTTTCCAGGAGACGGATGGAGGAAGAGGAAGCCCAGGGATGGGAGATGATGGAGGTTGGGTTGGAAAACAGACACTTGACTGACAGCTGTGAGCTGTCTTCATTTGTCAAGTCAGCCAGGTGTGGTCAGATACAGCCAGGAGGCATCAGGAAATGAAAGGAAAACAAGTAAAACTGAGGAAGGAAAGAAAATTATAGAAAAGGAGTGATGAGAGAAAACAAGGACAAGATGAAAAGAGAATGGGGGAAAGGAGAAAGAATAAAACATGCAACCGTGTCAAAAGTATAAAAAAATTCAAAGATGTCAAATGATAAATAAGAGAGGGAACTGAAACAAGACAACCAGGATGAAACCGAAAACTTCAGTTGTGGAAAAATAGGAGAAAACAACTAAAGTAAAAACAACAAGTAAAAAACTGAATTTAAAAACCAAGAAAAGCTACAAAAATAATAAAAACTAGGTTAAAATTAAAAAATACTAATATAACAAAATGCAATTCAAAGACAAAACAGCTAGAAAAGAAACAAGAATAAAGAAAATAAGATAAGAAGTGGAAAAATGGAGAGAATCATTAAAAAAAGTCACATAAAAGAGAAAATATTTTTAAAAACTGCTACGGGAGGTTGGAGAGAAAAAGAAGGAAAGGATAGAAGATAGAGGAATGAAGGAAGTGGAGCAGTTAGAGGAAATTAGGAGAAACACACACACACACACACACAAACACACGCAAACACACACACACACACACAAACACACACAAACACACACACACACACAAGCAAACACACACAAACACACACACACGCAAACACACACAAACACACGCAAACACACACAAACACACACACGCGCAAACACACACAAACACACGCAAACACACACAAACACACACACACACAAGCAAACACACACAAACACACACACACACACACAAACACACGCAAACACACGCAAACACACACACGCGCAAACACACACAAACACACGCAAACACACACAAACACACACACACACAAGCAAACACACACAAACACACACAAACACACGCAAACACACACACACGCAAACACACACAAACACACGCAAACACACGCAAACACACACAAACACACACACACACACGCACAAACACACACAAACACACGCAAACACACACACACGCAAACACACACAAACACACGCAAACACACACAAACACACACACACACAAGCAAACACACACACACGCACGCAAACACACACACACACACACACGCACGCAAACACACACAAACACACACACACACACACGCAAACACACACACACACGCACGCAAACACACACACACACACGCACGCAAACACACACAAACACACACACACACACACACGCACGCAAACACACACACAGATGACAAATAATCCTTTGAACTGGCCGGTGTTCCTGGACAGTCTGTAATATAGTGGGAAGGGGTGTGTGTGTGTGTGGGGGGGGGGGGGGGTGGCTCAGGTTTCCCGGGTCGATAAGTTCAAACCAGCCTCTCAGTTTAGCAGCTCTAAGTCCCAAAACATGTAGAACTGGATGAAAGCGGAAGTCTTGGAAGTGTGGGATTGTGATCTGGTGTTGGGTTGGGATTGGGTCAGATGTTGATGGTGAGAAGCTGAATGGATTAACTGGCCACTGCTAATCTGCAGCAGAAGAGAGAGAAGATACAGAAAATGATGGTAGTATGAAGTCAGGATGCTGCCTGACAGCTGTGGGCTGTGTGAGCAGCTGATTTACTCCAGATTAGTCTGGACATGCGCCAACCGGGATTCAATCAGGCCATGATGAATGTGCGCTGGCGTGCTGAAGGCAAGCCGCTAAAGCCACCGGTAAGTGCATCCCGCTGGCTGTCAAGAGTAACATTTTGGAGTTTCCAAGGCCGAGGAGGCACTTTGTCTTCATGCAGAATTTCAGACGCTGAGCAGAAAAGGACCGCTTCGTTCACTCGCTGCTTTGGATTTATTCTTAGCCAAATAAAACCGCTGGGATTATAGACGGGGAGGGAGATAAATCCTGTTTTTGTGCAACCAAACGGAGGTGAAACTCAGTAGCCATGGCTACGTGTGAGTATTTGATTTCTGCTGTTTTCATTTGGAGGGCAAAGAGATTCATTTTCCTTATTTTTGACTCGTCTTAAATCACAATTGTGCCTTCGTGAAGATGCCCTGTAAAAGACATGAAGAGCTGAAGGTGCTGAGTGGATACGGCCTGTTTCTGCCAGATATGGCACCAAAATCTTTCTTACGGTATCACCAAACTAAATATGGATTCATCCAAAACCAACATGATTAAACGTTTTTTTTTTTTTCAGTGCAGTCTGGGTTGAAAACAAATTATCTCCATAATCAGGTTTTGTTAATCTGTGATTTAACAGATAATTTCGTCAGGAATGTAATATTTTATTAGCTAAAGCAAAGAAATGAGGTGAAAATGGCCACAGAGACGTTTAAATCTGGGGAACATAGAGCTGTGTGTCATAATAGCTAAAAAAATAACAGAAACGCTTATTTTTTAATTAGAAAACTGTTCAAATGAATCCTCCTTTTATGTTTTTATGCTGTATTTATTCCTCCTGTGATGAGTCCCTCCTCACCAAACACCTGTGTCCTTGTCACCGGTACAGGTAATGTGGGTTTGCAACCACTGCCGTAAGCAGCAAGAGATTCTCACCAAGTCAGGAGAATGGTTTTCTGGGTCAGGGGCGCGGCCCGGGAGCCTCGGCACCTCCTTGAACGATACGCCCTCCAGAGGTGAGGCTCAACCAGAGAGGAAGCCACTCCGCTCCAAATCCCAAGCCCCGCCCCCCAGCACCAACACGGCGCCGCCAGCCGGAGTCACCGCTGCCAAGGGCGGCCACGCCATGCCGGGCTCTCGCTCCCAAAGCGAGCCACCCAGAGAAAAGTAAGATGGGCTTTAGACTCATAAACAAATAAATGCATAAAGTTAACTTTTTACTTGATTAATCTGTAGTTCATGTAGAATAATTTAGTCAGTCGTTGAAGTTAGGGTTGTTGCGGTGTGAAAATGTAACCTCACGGTTGTTGTGACCAAAATTATCACGGTTTTCGGTATTATCGCGGTATTTTTTAAACGTGTCACATTTTCAGACAATTAAATAAACCCTGTATGTCAGGAAATATTGTCCTCAGTTTGTGTCTAAATTTAGCCTAAAATGTGTTATTTTGTAATTATGTTGTTTATTTATTTACATTTTTCCCCTTTAGTCTTTAAAATACCAATATTTGCCCATAACTTCTTATTTTTTGTCTGTTTGATGTCATCATTTTAAAAGTATTAGACCAGATGATACTCAGTACTCAAGTAGCCTTCTAATCAGATACTTTTTTACCCTTACTTGAGTAATAAACCCTGTATCAGGAAAATATCGTCCTCGGTTTGTGTCCTTCCAGTGAGCTTTGCAGATGTGGGAAAATGTCATCAGGCAGTAATCGTTGTTAAATTCATAATTATTCTCGGAGAGAGACCAACTCTTATCTGCCCCTGGGAGCCCCGTAATGCATAGCGTCATTTCAACATGGCGGTGTCCGCGACACGGTTTATATGCAGGTAGCGGCGCTGCGGCTGCTTTATATAGCGACTCGTTGCGTTCTCCCTCAACCCAAATCCTCGGATCACGCATTTTAGCTAAAACGCTAATGTTAGCTTGCCTTGCGTTGACTGTAGAGTTGTGGGTGATGGTCACGCAGATGTGTCATGAGATTTGAAGCGTTGCTGCCTTTCACAGACACTTTTTCTGCACGTGCTGCAAACAGGATAGCCGTCTTCTATCAGCTGTCCCTCGGCATTCTTCAAATATCCAAAACATGCCCGTACTTCCCACTTTGTCTTCTTTGAGGGATAAAAAATGTCCTGAGCGCTGCCGTCTCCTCCTTTGGCCATTATTTCAGCTTTAGCTTCAAGAAAGTTTTGGTTGTAAACAACAAAGTGCGCATGTGCCGCCGGCAGCTTCAGCAGATGATACGGTGGCTGGTAAGGGTCACCGCGCCTACACCGCAGCCACGCTAATCCACTGAGATAATATAGTTTTTAAAAAACAAAACGGTTATTATTATTGTCAACTTTTTTACCGGGGTTTACCGCTACACCGGTTACCCTAGTTGAAGTGTTGCAATAAGATGAAAATAACTTTCAGAAGGGTAAGAAAATGGGTTTTAAAGAGAATTTGGGAAATTTTCCTTTAGTTTTAATTAAATGTCGTCATGGAAGCTGGAAAAATCCCATAAATCTGCTAAAAGAGAACTTTCACACCTCCTTACTCTTTTTTTTATCCTGCACATCCTAATTTAACAACTTTGTCTCAGATGTCCCAAAGCTTTGTGTCCTCTAGAGAAGACTGAGACGTTTGTCTGAGCTAAATCTGATTTTTAATCAACTGAGCAGACTCGGTTTCTAGATCAGCCTGGTGGTGATGAGGGGGTCCATCCATCTTTGTTTGGTGAATGCAATTCCAGAGAAGGACAGAAAATCCCCGATAATCTCACTCCTAATGTGATCTTAATTCTTCCTCTTTCCCAGGAAAAGGCCCGTTTCTCTCCATGAGCAGAACGGTAGAGGGGGAACGGGACGCGGCAGCGGTCGCAGACCTGCTGGGAAGCTTCAGTCCCAGTCGTCACTGGACGAGCGCTCAGTTCCTGGAGACAAAGGAGAAAGACGGTTTGGGAGTGGACGCCGGCTGGAGAAGATCAATTCTCAGGACTATGAAGATGGAAACGAGAACCTGGGACGCTCAGGGACACACAGGAGACGCCCAGAGGATGAAGAGCAGAGGGAGAGACAGCGCTGTGAGGAGGAATTCCAGAATCGTTACCGGAGCGACCCCAACCTGGCAAGATATCCCGTAAAACCGCAGAAGGAGGAGCAGGAGATGCGGATGCATGCCAAGGTATCCAAGGTACGGCACGAACGGAGACACAGCGATCTCGCCATCAATGAGGTGGGGCTCGGTCAGAATGAGGGAAGCGGTGGAGGTCAGGTGCCTGAAAACCACCTGGCTAAGAGGAGCTATGGGGAGGTGGACCGCAAAGCCCACCCTGAGAACCGCCGAGCCTTTCCTGGAGACAGGACCGTGGGAATGGGAGGTGGGCCTCCACTTGCTGGAGAAGGAGGTCGATCAGGGCCCCAACCTGGAGGTCCTGGGCCTCCTGATCAGAACCAGAACAGCAGCCACCTGGAGCATGGTTCCGCTCGGGACAAATGTGGAGATAATCTTCTGAGGAAGAACTCCCAGAGCTCCGATCCGTCAGAGTCTTTACGGCCGCCCCCGCCGCGGTCCTACAAGAGCAAGCGAGGAATCAACAAGAGGCAGATGTCCATCAGCAGCTCAGAGGAGGAGGGCGGCTCCACGCCCGAGTACACCAGCTGTGAGGACGTGGACATGGAAAGCGTCAGCGAGAAAGGTCAGTCAGACAGATGTCCACTAAACCTGCCTGATGTGTTTGCTGTCATCATTTATCACATTAGACCCGTCTCCACCTGCAGCTGTTCGCCGTTACCCCGAAATTCCACTACCTCCGCTCCGCTCCGACACGAACGCCGGAGCAAAATCGGTCCCGTTGTAGTCAATCAGAGCAATTCCACTACTGCGGCCGTGCTCCGACAGTGCGACGCCGCTCTCTGTTCCGGCGTCCGGCAAAAATAGAATCGATCCTATTTTCGCCGGACGCCGGAGCACCTCCGCAGTAAATGGACAGAAATCACAAACGCCCAACAGGAAAAGGAGCAAGCACAATTTCCGTTTTTCACAATAAATCGATGAACAAAAGGCGTTTTTTGTTTCATATGCACAGGTTTAACAACTTTTAACAACTATCAATGGCGGCTGAAGTTTAAATGCACAAAATTAAGCCATAAATACAGTTTCTACTATCAAAGTAGTCACACTTTGTTGATCCAAACACTGCTGATCTCTCAACACAAATGATGGGCAGATTAAACAGTTCATTTCAATGCTTCTCCCACACAACGGGTGTTTGGATCTAACTTCCGCGTTTATTGCTCGGACTGTATCGCAAGATCTCGAAAATCCCGCGCATGCTTGTTTGCCCACCTCAGGTCTCCGCACCGGAGCAGAGCCGTTGTAGAGCGGGTACCAGTAAAAACTGAGTTCGGAAGCGAGCGGCTGCGGAAGGCGGGGGCGGACCGGAGCGCAGCGGAGCGGAGGTAGTGGAATTTGGGGGTTAGCCCTCACGTCCATCTCTGCATCACGCACCCCATATTTGGGGCATAAATGGCTTCCTTTACTCCTCTCTCAAACGTGGAGAACCTACTTTAAATGGGGGAGGAGGGCCTAGGTCTCACCTTTCCAAGCTTTGAATCTCATTCCTAAGCAGTTTCCGTCCAGGTCACACCTTCCTGCATCTAATCAACACGACGCTCTCTCCGTAGAGGCTAACGGCTCATCAGAGGGTAGCGAGGCAGGGCGTTCAGAGTAGTTTCTGCTCATTAAACAACATTAGACAGCTGCAGCTTGACTCGCTCATATTCCAGTCAGAACTGACAAAGCTCCTCGGATGAGAAGCAAAACATCTTCAAGTAAACCAAAGAAGTAGCCTAGTGAACTAGACCAAATTCTTGCTTTGCAAAGAAGGCATGCTCCATTGGAACCTCCGCTGCTCCTACCAGGACTCTGGCTAGCCAATCACAGCTCTCTAGAGGGGTTTCAAACACATAAAGAGCTGTGATTGGTCCATAATGGTGGGCCAATCATAGTGGTCTATCTGCTTAGTGAACAAATCACAGAGCTTTATCCGCTTTGTGGGCCAATCAGGGCACTCTATATGCCTGGTGGGTGGGATGATGCAACAGAGTGAAACAAGAGTACGTCACATTCATTGTCCAGTGGAATGCGGAGATCATTTGAAAGACAACGGTAGAACCCGCCCCACAACCGAGGGCCGTCAATGGAGCGTTGCCAGACTAAATAATAGCTTGCCAGGCTACCAAAGAAGTCCAGTTGCCTTCATTTGAACCGTTTTGGGTTACCATGACCCGAATGACCGAGAACCTTCACCAGTATGCCATCTCTGGTTTAGAGGACAGTCTACGATACCTCTACTGTCCTTTTATCATGCGTCTAGCCTTCAGTCAGCCTAAAAGAGCACACATCACCCCTCTGTAGCTCCACTGGCTACTGCTAGCAGCACACATCAAATTCAAATTGCTAGCACTAGCATACAAAGTCCTGGATGGTACGGCTCCCCTCTACCTGAATCCTCTCGCAAAGGCTTACGTCATGACCCGGCCGCTCCGGTCATTGAAGGACCGTCGGCTAGCAGTGCCTACACCAAATTCTTTCTCCCCCATCCCAACGCCTAAAGCTGAGGTAATGAGTCTTCCCGGCCCAGTAGCAGCAGATTAAACTCTCGTCTCTGTTTGTCATCTACACCTCTGTGCTGTGGATAAACCCTGCTGCTCTCAGGACAGCGCTCATTTATTTGGAGAGTCCCGGTGATTTAGGCCAGCAGATTTGTGGAATTAGGTCAGTGGCTCGCTGACTACGTAACGCTCCGCAGACATCCAGCTGCAGCAGCCGAGCACGGACCACCCTGAACCGACTGGGCTTACAGTGCTCTCTGGGAGCCGACGCCTTTTTCCTGCTTCTGGCAGAAAAGCAGCGTGGTGCTGCTGAAATCAGACGTCCTGTCATTTGTGCGTTCAGGAGGCAGCAGAGGGGGTTAGGAAGCACTCTATCAGCTTATCACGCTCACAGAAAGTGGCCGTTCCAGCTGCTTTAATCCAGATTACTAAAACTCAGGGACTGGTCATGTGTAGGTGGTGTGGATTGGGATTATTAGCTGTTTTAGACACTCCAGCTCAGAACAGGAAGTGATTCGGCTCTGTCCTGATGCTTCGGGTAGGGTCGTATGTCTGACAGTTTGTCGTCTAATGGGAGGTTATAACAAAACCTGAACAAGTACAATTATCAAATAATGAATTCTATATATACTTATTAAATTAAATGAGTAATTTAGTCCTTTATTTTCATTTGCTAATTATACCTTCATCTGTTTCACGTGTTCCTCGGCCATTTCAAGCTGCAATCGTAACTCTGGAAAACAAATTAGCTTAACCCTTTGATGCATAACGGTCACCACCGTGACGACGGTGATGGGGCGACGGTGGCACAGGAGTTAAGTGGCACAGGAGTTAAGTGCTCGCCTCACAATCGGAAGGTTGCAGGTTCGAGCCCCGCTCAGTCTGTCGTTGTTGTTGTGTCCTTGGGCAAGACACTTAACCCACGTTGCCTGCTGGTGGTGGTCGGAGGGACCGGTGGCGCCAGTGCTCGGCAGCCTCGCCTCTGTCAGTGCGCCCCAGGGCAGCTGTGGCTACATTGTAGCTCATCACCATTAGTGTGTGAATGTGTGTGTGAATGGGTGAATGACTGATTGTGTTGTAAAGCACCTTGGGGGGTTCCAGGACTCTAGAAGGCGCTATATCAAATACAGACCATTTACCATTTTACCATTTACCGTGGACAGGAACTCAAAATTCTTATTTATTTGTTTTTGCTATTAAGCACAGCTGCTGAAGACTTTATTGCATTTGAACCCCTCCATTTGGACTTCAGTAAGCCAAGCCAACATATTTCATGTTCAGAATGCACGCTGTCCACTGAGGTGGACATGTAATAAATTATTTGTAAATTATAAAATTCTACAAAAAATATTTGTTGAAATTTGTTTCATTCACACCTAAAGACGAATGAAAAAAATTGTTAAAAAAATCATGGTTGAAGATTTAATAATTCATGCATCAAAGGGTTAGAAAATGTTCATGCCTCTTAACAACGTTAACTTCTAACAAAGTAATAAAAAAAACTAATGACGTGGATCTCTTGCGTTTGTCTAAAAACCTCTGCCAATAATACGTTTCGGAACGAATGCAACCATCGGACCATCTGGTTGTTGGTCTCGCCAAACCGCCTCACTTCCACACTTCCCTGCATCCTCCAATCATTACCCACACACGTGTGTATTCAGCAACAGAACACCGCTGGAGTGAGAGGTTCTCTAATATCAGAGGAGAAACGGCCGGCTGCTGCCACTTCAGCTTTAGGACAAACTACCAGAGTCCCAAAAAGAAAACCACCATTTGAAGTCACAGACAACAAATGACGTTTGGACCTAGAAAACAGAGACTGGTGTTTAGCGCTCTCTCGTTTCCTCTGGTAAAGCGTCTCAGGAAAGATACCTGAGGTTGAGGGGTGCGGGCATAGCATGCAGGCTGCTGAAGCGCTTCTTCGGGGGAGACTGGCAGACCAGCTCTGCGCAGCTGTGCCCTCTCTGGTGGATGTTGGTACGACATATGATTTCAAAGGGATTTTGTTTTTACCGTTTTTTTTACGCCAAAAGTAAAAACATCCGAGGTTTGAACCTAAGTAGCCACGCTCTAAAACCGCCTCTGATGTGCTGGCGTCATGCTAGGTAGCACCACTAGGGGGCACCCTTTTCTATGATTTGATAGCGTAACTAAGCATGGGTAGAAAGGAAAAGGGCTGTCGTAGAGTTCAAGTGCAACGTCCGACTTCAACTGCCACTTGTTTCTCTGGCTTCCAGAAAATTAAGTGATGTTGCTAATAGCTGGTGCTAATGTTAGCTTGTTTTATTAGGTCAGATTACTGGTCAAATGTGATACCCACACCTTCCTAGAGCGTTTGTAGGTGTACAGGTGAGATGCCGATTGTTGTTTTCAAACTCATTTTAATTATTATTTTCCCTACATGTCAGCTTGGGGACATTGAGCGTTCCCAGTCTTGTTTTCTATTTTCTTCCAGGACATTGTACCGCGAAAGTCCAGGTTTGTTTATTTGATTGAAATGCAAACATTAAAAAGTTGTTGATTTTGTTTGTTTGTTTTTGTCCAGGCCTTCAGAACGCCATCACTGCTTCCAAACCACAAAATAACATTTACAGATATAATCAGCAACAGGTTGAACCTGACTCTGCTGCCAGCATCACAGCAAAGACTGATTTCATCCCTTTATTTCCACAGGAGACTTGGACTGCCACCCTTTAGATCCTGCTGTTTGGCATGTAAGTTTTTAAGCATTTAACTCATTTTTGGAGGAATCAAAAAATAAAACAGCCCAGCCACATGCATCTGACATCACATTTAGTCAGTTTATTCCCCAACATCTCTCTCTCCTCTGCTGCTCTCACTGATTCCTGCTCCTGCAGCATCCGGTTACGTGGCAGCCGTCCAAAGAGGGCGACCACCTGATAGGGCGCATCACGTTGAGCAAGAGGTCAGCCGTGCCCCGTGAGGCTGGTTCCCTCCTGGGTCTAAAAGTAAGCCAAAGCTTAAAGGGTGAACCCTGCCCTAAACTAGAGCTTCTGTTATTTAAAACAATGCTTCTTCACCTTCATGTGCAGGTGGTGGGAGGAAAGATGACACACACGGGACGGCTCGGGGCCTTCATCACCAAAGTCAAAAAGGGCAGCCTTGCAGATGTTGTTGGACACCTACGTGCAGGTGAATTTCTGGTTAATACTTTGTTTTTTATGAATTTATTGTTGGATTCACGTGGTTGATTTGAAACCTTAAATTCTCTGTAAACTTGAGAAGTTGAACCAAAACAATTGGTTATAAATAAAGCTTTGATTGATTGATTGGTTGGTTGGTTGGTTGGTTGGTTGATTGGTTGTAAAATTTCAGTTTTTTAGGGACCTTCATCTCATCTGTTTGTCCGAGTCCCTTACAGTATGCTGTTCGTATGCATATATGCGTATTTGTGGTTTTTAGTGGTCGAAGGTTACAATACTAGCTTATATACACGTACATTTTCATTACTTTTCTTCAAAATATTCTGTTAAGTGTTGCTGCTGCTGTAACAAGTGAATTTCCCCACTGTGGGATCAATTAAGTCTATTCTATTCTATTCATCTGGTTAGCAAAGGACAGAATCCCATAGAAACCATGTACTACTTGTTCTTTCTGAAATACGATTGGTCGCTACGAGTTGCACGCACATGCTGAATGTGAAAACGTTCATCAACCCTCTTCACTTTCATTAGCTGCAGAAAAGAAATTAATGGGAAAACAATCATGTCAGAAAAAGCCAAGCTCTTCTATGTCAGGAAAAATTTATATTCATGGCCCCTAGGGATGGGTACCTTTGACATTTGAACAGATTCGGTACTAATTGCCGGTACCTAGGAATCAATACCGGTACTTAACGGTACCAATTTTAGATACTTTTGAGTGTTTAATATTTTAATTCTCTTTTATAAATAAATATATATTTTTCTCAATGTATAACCATATTTGATAGATATCACGATAAATAACATACAACTGTTTGTATTTTAACATCGTCCTTGTAGTTTTATAAGCTGATAATTAAACTGAAGCAAACATCTTTACTGTGAACTAAATTTACTGTGTATCTTCATTCCTTTTGCCGTCTTTTTTCTTTGATTTTTCCTACTAGGAAGTTAGAATTTCCGAGGAGAAAGTGAACGCACCATTAGCTGATAACAATGGTGGCAATGGAAGCTAACATATCAAGCTAACGTTATCTTAAACAGTTTATTTAGCTGCTGGAGCAGATTAAAACGATGATGCCTCACACTTAGATCGTTGTCGCTGGTTTCATCTTCACCCAATCACCCGTCGCATTTAGTAAAGTGAAGCCAAACTTTAGAGCGCGTTCATGTTCTTCTAGTTGGAAATTCGGAGTTCTGAGGAGAAAGCGAACGCACCATTAGCGAAACGGAAGCTAACATATCAAGCTAAAGTTATCTTAAACATTTTATTTACCTACCGGAGCAGATTAAGATGAGGATGTCTCACTTAGATCGTTGTCGCTGGTTTCATCATCACCCAGTTACCCATCACATTTAGTGAAGTGGACCCAAGCTTTAGCGTGCGTTCTTTCTACCATGCTGCTCTGTTTACAACTGGCTCGCAGCGACCGATGACATAACGCTCTTGCGCATGCGCAGCTGTCTTGGCAGGTTCTCGTTATGAAGGACGGGTACCGAAACGAGGCACCGTTTCAAATGACGTGAATCGGTGCTCAGTCGGTACTGTGGAATTCGGTCGGTACCTTAAAAAGTACTGAATTTGGTACCCATTGCTTATGGGCCCGCCCACCACCAGTGAGTCATAGCTGATGGCTTCTTATACTGAGCCAGGATTCTCTGGAGGTTTCTTCCTGTTAAAAGGGAGTTTTCCTCTCCACTGTCGCTAAATGCTTGCTTAGTATGAGGATTGCTGTATAGTCACTGACACTAGTCAGTGACTTGATGCAATTTGCTGGGTTCCTTATATAGGAAACGTTATTTCTGATTGGCTTAATGAACTGACCTGAATTGGAATGTTTACTATGTGCACGACTCTTGTCGTGATTTGGCGCTTCATCAATAAACTTGAATTGAATTGAAAACTTTGCTTGGGACCGCCCATTGGAAGTAAAGCACATCTCACCTAGGAGAAGCTAACTGTTAGCATTAGCAACTCCACAACATGGCACAGGGGTATCCGCGGGTCCTTAAAAAGTCTTAAAAAGTCTCAAATTAACTTTTCCAAATTTAAGGCCTTAAAAATCCTTAAAAATTACAAATAATCCTTAAATACAGTTTCCAAAGGTCTTAAACTACCAAAGACCCAGTAAACAAGATTCTTTTATTTCTATAAAAATTTTGTGAATTTCTAGTTAGTGTTCAGCATTTTTTGTGTACGATGTTGGCGTAAGTGGAACCGTACACATTCAGTTGGTTGTGAAAGGGGGCTATTTTTAGATGAGCACATTAGCTGGTTAAGCTAGTGGGAGCTTGTGCCATGGGGAAGTGCAAGTTTAATGGTAACTGGATGGCTAATCCCACGTTCGCGACGTGGTTAGCACCGGTTTCATGCAGGCAATAGCTGGAAATTATAGCTTAAATTTTATTTTTAAAAATAGCTTAAATTTGGTCAAAGTGGCCTTAAAAAAGATCTTAAAAGTCTTAAATTTGGCTCCCTTAAACCTGCAGATAGCCTAATTGCAGAACTCCTTCAGGCTTGTGTTATTCATGGAGATAAAATATTAACATTGAATTTTTCTAATCCAAGAAAAAATGAAGGCAACAGAAGAGTCGCGTTGCTTTTAGCCAATCAGACATGAGACTTTTGCATATCATGAATATTAATGAGTAAGACTCCAAATCCTGCAGTCCCCCCCCCCCACCCCCACCCACTCCTCCAACAAACTTCTACCCCCTAAAATGGAGCACCAGATCCTTTTTTAGTAGATTTAAAAGGAAGAGAAACTGAGGCCAACGTCTGAGGGCGATTACTGGCTGAGAACAGGCGAACTAATTAACTGAAGCAGGGCAGGTTACTAATGAGTAGAAGTGAAGAAGACAACAGACAATGAAACAGAATAAGGAACAAAAAGAATGGTGATGAAAAATGCCAACAACTGATAGAAGACCGATCAAAAATTTCCATTAAATCTGAACTAAAAAGGATCCTTTTTCACTAGGGATGCTCCGATCCGATCACGTGATCGGAAATCGGGCCCGATCACGTGACTTTTAAAAGATCGGAATCGGGTGTTAAAGATCGGATTTAGCCTTATAAAACAACAAGCATGGCATTTTTAATCAATCTTGAGTTTCAAATTGAATAACAATGGCTTAATTTTGTACCAAGTTTCACTTCCTCCATAGCGACATGACAACACCATACGGCAGCCGTAACATCACACGTTTTAAAGTGGACCGTGGAATTCAGGTAGCAGTTAGCTAGCAGGTTAATGCTCGTCTCGCTCCAGGAGAGCAAAAAATGTCCGCGGTTTGGAATCATTTTAAACTGCACTTTATTTGGGAGCCTTAAAGTAAAAGTTGAGCTCCATGTAGAGCACATGGAAGAGGTGATTTACCAGTTCTTTGCAACTTGATGTTGATGTTTTATACTTGAATGGTGAAGTTCGTACACCACTTTGATTAGGCATATCTTTTGTTCGTTTTAATAAACTAGTCAGTCAAAGGCCTAAGATGTATTTTATTTTGTTACCTGACTGAATTATGCAACTACCTCTTAGAGGTGGAGGTCAGCACTTTAATTTAACTTCTATTATTGTGTTGAGTTATTTTACAAACCTTTTCTACTTTTCTATAAAAACAAATTTGTTTACATATTGTTGCACCACTGATAAGCTGCCTACAAAGATATAATTTTGTTTACTTGGTTTGAAGTGCTGCTGCACTAACAAAATGTTTCTACTTTCTTATGGTATCATGTTGGATGCAGTCATATAAATAATATAATAATAATAATAAACCTAACAGGTCATTTTGGGTGCAGTCTCCCTTTTTTCTTGCTATTTTATTGTATTGCTGAAGTATCGGATCGGGACTCGGTATCGGCAGATACTCAAAATCAAATGACTCGGAATCGGATCGGGAGCAAAAAAATGTGATCGGAGCATCCCTGTTTTTCACTCATTTAGTCTCTACATAAAAAACATGTTTAATGAGCCTTCACCATCACATTTTCAGGTGACCAGGTGTTGCAGTGGAACGGGAAGTCATTGCCAGGAGCAACCAAGAAGGAAGTGTACAACATCATTCTCGAATCCAAGGCGGAGCCGCAAGTTGAGATTGTAGTTTCACGTCCAATAGGGTGAGACCATCAGGATGAGTAATAACGACTTTTACGTTCATTTCATTCTGACAGAAATGCTTGACATTTCCTTTTTTATTTAAAAGCTCCAGCAACTGAATGCACAAAAACCTTTAGAGAAACGTTTATAGAGCATGTCAGTAAGTCAAGTGGGGGCGGAGCCCAGTGTACAGGTGTTCGCTTCCAGTATCTCACCCAGTGCTGGTGACTGGTTAGGGACACAAAAATGAGAGATTATTTAATTTTATGTTGTACACTGTAAACCCGAATAAGTTCCCAGAACTCAAAAATTTGGAGGCAATCAATTGCCTCCAAATTTTTGAGTTTTGATACTGAAAATTTTAAGTTATCATTAGTTAAATTTCTTGATAAATTTTACTCATACATTTGAAGTTTAAAATTAAAATTGCTCATCCAATCAACTCAAAATATTTTAGTTAAAACACAATTGGATTTTTTTTTATGAAAAACTGCAAAATCAATAACACTTGTAACCGGATTACAGGATACAATAAGATAATTAAAAGAAAAAATAAACAAATGGGCCAATAATTAGGTTCGGGGAGAATTGGAGGTTGTTTAAGAATGACTGGAGTCACGGGTATAGCATGAAACGGTTTATATACTAAATTTTAATAATAATGGGAAATATAACACATAAAGATAACACACAAAAACAGATGAAAACAATCGACAATAGTAAATTGCTCGGTATGAGATTTGATCATATGAGTCACAAGTCAGCCGGCGTCAAGTCAAATCCCCACGCTTGGGGTGAAAGTCAGAGTCCGGTGGTGCGATTTTTTCCTACCGCACCGTTGAGATTGTTCACAGAAGAGAGCAGTCTGCTCTTCAGTTACTTGAGATGTCCTGGTTCGTTCAGTGGTTAAGGCTCGCCATCTCCCTCGTCAGGAAGAAATCCAGTTCTCGTTCCAAGTGAGTGATCATAGGAGTCGGGATCAAACCCAAGGAAAAAAAAAACCCCAGCCTGTAAACAACAGGACTGTTAGCGAGTTGGCATCGACCCTTCTCGTCACATCACAGCATAAAGTCTTACAGACTTAAACAAATGCTTCACTCTATTGGCATAGCCAATCATGTTTGGGTTCACAGTTCAACTAACATAACATCAATTTGATTGTCTATTAAAATAATTCTCAGTAGCTCTGGAAATATAATTACATATGACAACAATTGTTCAGCTCAATAGGCTCAGTTAGATTCTATTACTCTACACTATTCAACAAGAAATACATTCATGACAACAAGGATACATTTAGTTGTGTTTCTATACAGCATTGTGACACCTTGTATATCTGTAACACAATAAATAAATAAATAAATAAATAAATAAATAAAATGTTCTATAACAAAATTCAACAAAATATAAATTCTGGTCCTTTGGTCCACCTTTGTAAAATAATTCCTCCCTAATCAGTTAGCTTTTATTTATTTTTATTTATCTATTTTTTTTATTATTAAATGTTTGGTTAAGGGACGCATTGCTAATTCTATGGCGTTAGCTATAACGCCCCTGAGGACCTTGTACATCTAGGCCGTACCACCATTAACTGGCGGTTTGAGCCGTTAACTCCTGGGAATCCCATATGCCGTACCGCCGTTAACTGGCGGTTTGAGCCGTTAACTCCTATATGCCCTACCACCGTTAACTGGTAGGTTGAGATGTTAACTCCTGGGATCTAACGTCTAGCAGCCCACTGCTGTCACCTCGGTTGCTGTAATTAGCTTTTTGAATTTAATAATTTACTGAATTTAATCTCATTCACTCACCAACGCGCTCCAACGGTTCCCTCCTACAGAGAATTGGTTCACTCTGTCGTCTCCACACAAATCTATAAGAATGGAATTAATTTGATAAGCTATTTAAGTTTCCTTTTTTTTTTTTAAGTTGCATCGTTAGCTTTTTCTCTTCTTTTTTCTTTACTCACCGCGTTGGTTCCAAGTTCCTAGCTCTTATTAGAAGGAGTCAAGTCCGCCTCTCCCTCTATCTATGCGGCACCCAAATCAGGGTTCTTCACGGCCTCGACCGTTGTTTTTTTCTCTCTCTCTCTCTCTCTAACCGCTCAGTCTTTGCTTTCTGTATCTGCGTGCTGCACAGCCGTTTGTCTCTCCTCTCGCTCAGCTGCGTCGCACGGTTTTATTTCGCGGAGGCGGGACTTATTTCTCTCAGCCAATGAAATTTCAGATTCCCACCTGGACCAATAGTATACAGCTTTCCTCTTCTGTTTCTGTTAGGGATGTTCAAGATTCTTGTTTTAACCGATGTTTAATATTAAACTCGTTATTTTAGTTATTCACCCTTCCAATAATTCATTATGAAATTATCTATTAGTTAATTAGATATCTATTAATTAGTATTGTTAATTTCCTTAATTTATATTTTATATTTTATCTAAATTGAGGATGGATCATATTAGTAAGCCAATTAGTTAATACCTCATTAAGGTTCTAGCTTCTGGGTTACATCCTCCCCCATTAAATATCATGCACGTCCCTGTGCATTGTTTCTACGGGGTACACAACTTCTTGAGTAAGAGAGTCAATAAAAGCTTTATTAAGTCCTTGGAAAAGGGACCTAACTACGGTCACTAGTGGATTGCCCAATTGAGAGTAAGTTAGTCTTTGAGGAGGCTGACTACTTCGTTCAGATCTCCTGACATACATCTCTGGTTGCACAGTATCATGCTCATCCGTTTCGGTTTGATTCTCAACTGAGACAGGACGAAGTGAGCTCTCTGTTTCCGACAGAGCTGATGAGCTATTCTCTAAGACTTTGGTCTTTTCAGATGTATGTGTCTGATCGTGTATGATGGGTTCAAAACTTACATCACGTTGCTGCGACTTTAGGACACCATCCAATTGAGGTAGGTTTGTGTTAGTTTCATCCCCCGTTTCTACGTCAGGTAAGTATACTTCGTTTTTTTTCGTTTTTTCAGGTAAGTATGTTGCTGCTTCTTTCACTCTTTCAGGTAAGAATGTCGCAGTTTCACTCATTCTGTCAGGTAAGAATGTTTCGGTGTTGATGCCTTTGTCAAGTAAGGACAATTCAGCATTTTCATTACCAGCTAAGGTTGGTTCCTTGCGATCCCCTGTGTGTAAGGATAGTGTGTTTTGTTGTTGAATATTATTTACCGGTCCTGAATCTGCTATGAGTTCCCTATTTGGCAAGGTGACCGCTATTTGATAGGATGGTCGGTTTAGCACTTGTGGAAGATCAGAGTGATAAAACTCATCTACCTCTTCGTCAAGTGGCTCATCTGGGTCAGGTTCTAAGGCTGAACTCTGTCTTGTATGAGGTCTGCTAGGTTTCGTAACGCGTTCTGTTTCATTTTCTAATGAAGAGAGAAAACCACAAGGCAGTAAAAGATCTCTGTGGAGTGTTCTGTTGGGTCCTTCTCCGTTCTCTGGTTTTACAGTGTATACTGGCAAGTTTTCCATGTGTTTGAGAACTATATACACTGTTTGCTCCCATTTGTCTGCTAATTTATGCTTTTCTCTTAAGCGTAGATTTCGGACTAAAACACGATCTCCCACACCTAGTGTGGACTCACGAATGTTTCTGTTGAACCGTTCTTTGTTCTTCCTCGCGGTTTTTTGAGAGTTTTTTATGACAATGTCATAACTCTGTTCCAGATGACTCTTCAGTTCTTTAACATACTGAGAATGAGTTATAGAGGGCTTGTTCAAATGCGGTAACCCAAAGGCAATATCTATAGGCAACCGAGGCTGCCTACCGAACATTAGCTCGTAGGGAGAGTATCCCGTCACGTCATTTTTTGTACAATTGTACGAGTGAGTAAGTGGTTTTACAAAATCGCGCCAGTGATGTTTCTCAGTGGCTTGTAAAGTTCCCAACATGCTGAGTAATGTACGATTGTACCGTTCAACGGGGTTGCCACGAGGGTGATAAGGGCTCGTTCTGACTTTACGGATACCAAGTAAAGAACAAAGTTCCTTGATTGTACGTGATTCGAAATCCCGTCCCTGATCACTATGAAGACGCTCAGGAAACCCGTAGTGGACTAAAAAATGTTCCCACAGGTTCTTCGCGACGGTGGTGGCTTTCTGATCTTTGGTTGGGATGGACACTGCATACTTTGTAAAATGGTCTGTAATCACTAAGACATCTTTAGTGTTCTTACTGTCTGGTTCTATGGAGAGAAAATCCATGCAAACTAACTCCATAGGTCTGGTGGTGGTAATACTCACCATTGGAGCAGCTTTGTCAGGGAGGGCCTTCCGACGGATACATCTTCCGCAAGTTTTAACTTTGATTTCGATATCACTAGCCATTCTTGGCCAGTAAAAACGGGACCGAATGAGATCTGTCGTACGTTCAACCCCAAGATGCCCCATATCATCATGTAGGCTTTGCATGACTGTTGAACGTAATGAATCAGGCAAGACTAACTGCAATGATGTCTCTGGTCCTAATTGGCGTCTCCGGTACAGTAAATCATTTTGAAACTCAAACCGTTTCCACTCTCTCAAAAGGTTAAGAACCACCGGGGGTTCTGCAATAGTATCAGTTGGCGGTTTATTGTCAGTCATAAGCAGCTGAATGACTCGGCCAATGGTTGGATCTTTCCTCTGCAAGGAGACAAGGTCAGCATGGTTATACTTGGGCACAGCAAAGAAACTGTCACTATTGTCTTCCAACTGGAATAGGTCTGGAATGGCCGCTGCAGACATGGCAAGTGACTGAACTAAACCACAAGGAGAATCAGTCTCATCCAAGACCATGTGCTTTTGGCATGTTGCCTTCACTGCTTCGGCTTGAAGTTGAAGCTCGACTTCTTTGACAGAGGATAAAAGATGAGATCGGAACTCATCTAGTCGTTGGCATTCCTCAGTGAATTTTGAGTTGTCTTCAGGTTTATCATGCAGCCTCCTAGACAGGCCATCCGCGTCAACGTTCTGTGTACCTGCACGGTATCTGATGTCAAAATTATAGGTGGACAACGCAGCTAGCCAACGATAGCTCGTTGCATCGAGTTTTGCCGTTGTTAAGAGGTAAGTTAACGGATTATTATCAGTAATGACAGTGAATGTGTTCCCATACAAATAGTCATGAAACTTATCTGTTATGGCCCACTTTAAGGCTAGAAACTCCAACTTGTGCGCAGGGTACCTAGTTTCACTAGAGCTTAAACCGCGACTTGCATAAGCGATTACCTGTGTGACACCGTTTTGCACTTGGTATAGCGCTGCACCGAGTCCGGTCGTACTAGCATCTGTGTGTACTAGATATGGGAGTTTTGCGTCAGCGTAGCCAAGAACTGGCGAAGTGGTAAGTTTTTCAATAATAGTTTGAAAGGACTTCTCACAGTCTTGGCTCCAACGATTCCCAAAGGGTTCTTTGGGGTTCAAGTACTTTGATCTACATGGTGGTGTTTTAAAGTTTTTCCGTTTGGGTGGATAACCAGCCGTGAGAGATGTTAGTGGCTTGACAATATTTGAGTAATCTTTAACGAAGCGTCGGTAATAACCGGTAAATCCTAAGAAAGATTGGAGTTCCTTCAAAGTCTGAGGCTTCGGCCATGTTTTGAGTGCTTCCACCTTATCTGGATCGGTTTTTATGCCATCTCGAGATACTATATGTCCAAGATAACGCACAGATGTCTGGAAAAAACGACACTTATCTGGTGATAGCTTGAGTCCGTATTCTCTAAGCCGTTCAAGAACGTGAGAAAGTCTGGTTTCGTGTTCTTCCAAGGAGTTGGAAAAGACGATCAAGTCGTCTAGGAAAACTAACACTTCCTTCAGATTAATGTCCTTCATACACTTTTCCATAACCCGTTGGAAAGTGCTTGGAGCATTTGTTATTCCTTGTGGCATACGGTTAAATTCATAAAACCCAAACGGGCAAACAAAAGCAGTTTTAGGTTTATCCTTTTCACACATCTCTATTTGATAGTAACCTGACTTGAGGTCCATCACAGAAAACCACTGTGATCCAGCGAGAGCAGAAAAGGACTCCTCCAAGTTAGGCAGGGCATATGCGTCGCGAATGGTTTGCAGATTAAGCTTTCTATAGTCTATACATAGACGTACCTCACCATTCTTTTTCCGAACTACCACTATTGGTGAGGCAAATGGAGACTCCGACTCTCTTATTATACCGGTTTCCAAGAGGGCTTCCAAATGTTTTCTCACGGCTTCATAATCATGTGGATGGATCGGCCGAGATTTCTGTTTGAATGGGGTCTCGTCTTTTAAGTTGATGTGATGTCTTATCTGTTGTGTATGACCAAAATCAAGATCGTGGTGCGAAAACACATCGGAGTAAGTGTTAAGTTTGTTGGTGATCCTCCCTTTCCATTCTTCGGACAAGGGCGAAGTACCGAAGTCAAAACTGAGAGGAGGGTTTGAAGGTGAAGTCTGTTGCTGCGAACTACACGCCGCAAGTACTTTCTGATCACTTTTGTCAGGTTCTGGATATGGCATAACACGATCGGCTTTAACTAACTCAGCGATCACACAGTTAGTGGGTAATGTGATGTCATGGTTAGTTTCGTTTCTTAGTACAACAGGTACTTTGTATGGACCATGTGAAGGTAAGGAAATGAGGCAACAGTCTACAATTATACCCCCTGGTAGAGAACCATTGGTGGGTTGTTCAATGAGTGCATAAGGCTCATGCTTGTTTTGGCTGGGTTGCATAAACCCTTCTAGTAACAGTTTTTTATTTGCAGGGAGAACTTCTTGGGTTCTCCCTCGAAGCTTCACCACACCAACTCGTCCATCTTTGCTTTGTTTTTTTCTGACTGCTAAGGCTTTTAGCACGTGTTGGTACCCATAAGAGAGTGCCTTGGAATCAGGTAAGTTATTGGCAGACAATTGCTCATACAAAGGATCGAGTGTGTTTGTGCCAATGAGTAGTGGTGTATCAGAGTTTGAGCTTATATCCGGAACCACTAACGCAAGGGTAGGTAACTCAAGTCCAGACTGATCGAGCTCTTTTGGAAATGTGACACTTATCTCTATGTATCCTAAATAAGGAACTGCTTGACCGTTTGCGCCCTCGACTTCTAACAGACTACTGATGGGTTTAATTGAGAGGTCAGGTAAGTGTTCTTGGTAAAAAGAATTGGCAATGGTGGTTACCTGGGACCCTGAATCCAGTAAACAATTACATTCAACACTGTTAACTGAGACTGTAGCTGTGCATCGCCCACCCACTAATCTTTTGGGAAGTTTTGGCACTGAATGAGCATGAACTGGCTTGCAAAAAAGTCTCTCTGTCCTTTCCTTAGAGGGACTTGGTTCTACTTTAGCACCTATCTGTCCCACGATAGGAGCTTCTACCGGTTTAAAGGAGGAGACTGAGCAATTGGCTTTGACATCTCCCACTCGCGCTGCTTCTGTCTAAGAGCAAGTCTTTTAGTTGCAACTAGTGCTGGATTTGGCTCGTTGCTACAGCTAGAAGCTATGTGCCCATCTTCTCCGCACTTAAAACAGTATCCAGGCTTTGGTCTGGGCACCACTGCTGTTATCTGCTGAATCTGTTTGGGCTCATCTGGAATTTTAGTCCCCACACGGGGTTTTGACTCTTTTTGAGTTTTCTTTGCCTTTTTATCTGTGTTGTTAACCTTAAGCTGTGCAATTTGGCTCCTGAGCTCAGCGATTTGTTTGCGTAAGTCATCACAGTTATCATCTATTTCCAGTTCACAAGTGTTTTTACTCTGAGAGCATGTTGTTTGCACATTTGAATACACTCTAGTTCGTTGTGCCCCTAAGTGTTGTTTCATGCGTGCTGCTTTAGTAGCCTGTTTGTCTTCTTCAGTGCGCAGTTTGAGGAGAAGTGCTGTAAAATGAGGCGGGTTGTCTTTCTTTTGTTCGAGTTGCAGGTTTGAAATCAGCGAGCTGTCCCAACAGCCTCTGCAAAACTGCTTGAGCAGCTGCTGGTCTGCGTCACTGGAGGAAATTCCATTCCTCTGAATAACTAGGTTTAACAAGGTGTATAACCTCTGAAAGTAATCGGAAGGTTTTTCACCACTGTCCTGGTTTGTGTTTAAGAAGCGAGCAAAGAGCTCGTCGCCGTCTTCGACAGCTGCGTAAGCTGAATCGAGATGTTCAAGGTACGTTTCCGGGTCGGATTTTGGACTAAGAGCTTTAACGATGCTCGCTGCTGGGGCTGACAGACTCTCCACGATTCTTCGTACAATTTGGGACTTGGTGAGTGAAGGATCATTTATGCATAACACTACACTACTACGCCAAGTATCATAGTCAGTTTCAAAAGAAGGGTGTGGAACTCGCCCTGAGAACGGTTTTAGTCTGTATTGTGAAGTAGGCGGAGGGATAACCTCACTGCTTTTAACAATGTGTTCCACAATAACTCGCTGAACCTCAGGTGTGTTTAAAAGATTTGGTGGAATGCAAGGGTTTTGTTTTCCAGTCTCTGTAGGTGGACAATTGTCCTTTGAGTTGTTCATATAGTTAACTTCTGGTGTTAAAGGCAGGGAATATGTAACTTGGTCACTATGGAGCATTGGCTCTGGTTCAGTGACTGGTTCAGATGCATGGGTATCCCTTCCTAAAGATTCCCCAATTTTTGCCAGTTCCTCCATTAGAAGGTCTTTAAATGATTGATTGCTACGCGCAGCTATGTCCCTGAGCTCTGACAGATAGGCATCAGTGGCAGATGTGCTAGTTTCTAGACTGTACGCGCTGGCTAGGTCTTGAATATGGAAGAAAACATCTGGGTTCCTAGTACAAGGTTTGTCATAGGGTAAACATTGTTTCTTTAATTCCTTAACAGTGGCTTCATGTTGAAACTCCACAATAATCTGATCACAGTTTGGTAACTTAATGCGCCTGTTAACTGGTCCGAATCCTTCCATAAACCCAAAGACTTCGTTATCAAGGTCTGTATCAGTTAACCCACTGATTAAAACAGCATTTGAAACTTTGACCTTTTCTGTTTTCACAACTTCCATTTTAAAACACTCAAAAGTACCAATAATGCCAAAATGGCAAACCACTGTGATCTCCAGGCACTCTTATGATGTCAGTCAATGGTTAGCTAAGGTAACAACTCTACAATTCTCCTGGCTGGCTCGCCAAGTTTTATGTAACCGGATTACAGGATACAATAAGATAATTAAAAGAAAAAATAAACAAATGGGCCAATAATTAGGTTCGGGGAGAATTGGAGGTTGTTTAAGAATGACTGGAGTCACGGGTATAGCATGAAACGGTTTATATACTAAATTTTAATAATAATGGGAAATATAACACATAAAGATAACACACAAAAACAGATGAAAACAATCGACAATAGTAAATTGCTCGGTATGAGATTTGATCATATGAGTCACAAGTCAGCCGGCGTCAAGTCAAATCCCCACGCTTGGGGTGAAAGTCAGAGTCCGGTGGTGCGATTTTTTCCTACCGCACCGTTGAGATTGTTCACAGAAGAGAGCAGTCTGCTCTTCAGTTACTTGAGATGTCCTGGTTCGTTCAGTGGTTAAGGCTCGCCATCTCCCTCGTCAGGAAGAAATCCAGTTCTCGTTCCAAGTGAGTGATCATAGGAGTCGGGATCAAACCCAAGGAAAAAAAAAACCCCAGCCTGTAAACAACAGGACTGTTAGCGAGTTGGCATCGACCCTTCTCGTCACATCACAGCATAAAGTCTTACAGACTTAAACAAATGCTTCACTCTATTGGCATAGCCAATCATGTTTGGGTTCACAGTTCAACTAACATAACATCAATTTGATTGTCTATTAAAATAATTCTCAGTAGCTCTGGAAATATAATTACATATGACAACAATTGTTCAGCTCAATAGGCTCAGTTAGATTCTATTACTCTACACTATTCAACAAGAAATACATTCATGACAACAAGGATACATTTAGTTGTGTTTCTATACAGCATTGTGACACCTTGTATATCTGTAACACAATAAATAAATAAATAAATAAATAAAATGTTCTATAACAAAATTCAACAAAATATAAATTCTGGTCCTTTGGTCCACCTTTGTAAAATAATTCCTCCCTAATCAGTTAGCTTTTATTTATTTTTATTTATCTATTTTTTTTATTATTAAATGTTTGGTTAAGGGACGCATTGCTAATTCTATGGCGTTAGCTATAACGCCCCTGAGGACCTTGTACATCTAGGCCGTACCACCATTAACTGGCGGTTTGAGCCGTTAACTCCTGGGAATCCCATATGCCGTACCGCCGTTAACTGGCGGTTTGAGCCGTTAACTCCTATATGCCCTACCACCGTTAACTGGTAGGTTGAGATGTTAACTCCTGGGATCTAACGTCTAGCAGCCCACTGCTGTCACCTCGGTTGCTGTAATTAGCTTTTTGAATTTAATAATTTACTGAATTTAATCTCATTCACTCACCAACGCGCTCCAACGGTTCCCTCCTACAGAGAATTGGTTCACTCTGTCGTCTCCACACAAATCTATAAGAATGGAATTAATTTGATAAGCTATTTAAGTTTCCTTTTTTTTTTTTAAGTTGCATCGTTAGCTTTTTCTCTTCTTTTTTCTTTACTCACCGCGTTGGTTCCAAGTTCCTAGCTCTTATTAGAAGGAGTCAAGTCCGCCTCTCCCTCTATCTATGCGGCACCCAAATCAGGGTTCTTCACGGCCTCGACCGTTGTTTTTTTCTCTCTCTCTCTCTCTCTCTAACCGCTCAGTCTTTGCTTTCTGTATCTGCGTGCTGCACAGCCGTTTGTCTCTCCTCTCGCTCAGCTGCGTCGCACGGTTTTATTTCGCGGAGGCGGGACTTATTTCTCTCAGCCAATGAAATTTCAGATTCCCACCTGGACCAATAGTATACAGCTTTCCTCTTCTGTTTCTGTTAGTGATGTTCAAGATTCTTGTTTTAACCGATGTTTAATATTAAACTCGTTATTTTAGTTATTCACCCTTCCAATAATTCATTATGAAATTATCTATTAGTTAATTAGATATCTATTAATTAGTATTGTTAATTTCCTTAATTTATATTTTATATTTTATCTAAATTGAGGATGGATCATATTAGTAAGCCAATTAGTTAATACCTCATTAAGGTTCTAGCTTCTGGGTTACACACTGTTTGATTTTTGTGATCATGTTGTGGAGCTTTTATTGTCTCAAGAATCGCAGTTAACATTTTCACTTCTTCGCGATTTATCTTCTTGTTTTTCACAAGCTTGGCTTGTTTCTTTGCTGTTTTATTAATTACAACTTGGTTTGACAGGTCACCATCCCAAGTCTTTTTGCTTCTTCTTACTAACTAAACCCCGAATTCCTGATGCCTTGAAAGAATCACAATGAGCCAAATGAGGTTGAAATTCCAGCTATTTGAGATCCTGTGAATAATGAGGAACTAGAAACTGTTTTTTACTTGTTATTATTTTAAATATGATCGGTCACTCTGAGTTTAACATGCAGGCTAAATGTGAGAATAATCTTCTACCCTAATCCTTGCATTAGCCGCAAGGACTAGAAAATAGACAGCATAACACTCTGATTAATAAAGCCAGTCAGATCAACGTATTTTTATCAGATTAACATTCGCGGACTCACCCATCTTGGCTCTCGACGGGAAAGGCTGTTGTTTATTTAGCATCCAGGAGAGAATAAAGCTTGTCTCCACTCGCAGAAGCTAACCATTAGTATTAGCTACTCCAACGCAAGACAGAGCTCCTTCAAGATGCAATGTGTAGTTTTTACCTATATTTTTTTCCAACTTTATTTTCATTTATTGACATTAAAATAAAAATACTAAACTAAATTGCTAAAAGCGAAAATGAAAAAAGGGACAGAAAGAAGAAAGACGTATGTTATCTGCCCCTTTTATCTAAAATAGCATTAATACAAATGAAACAATCATATGATTCTTAAAAATTTGAACAATATAGTTTCTGGACTGGTTGGCCGACACAACCTCAACCCATGAATTGAAAAAAAGAGAGAAAAGAAGTTACACAGAAAGAAGCATAAAGTTATATACCGTAATTTCCGGACTTTGAGCGCACCTCAATATAAGCCGCATCGGGCTAAAAGCCGCAGATATCTACTGAATTGAAAACGTAGTTTGTCAGTGTCGCTCTCCGTGTTGCTGTCAACATCCCGGGGTGAAGCGGTGAAAACACGCAGCGCTGTTTTACTGTGAAAAAATCCTCCGGGGCGCTTTCCGTAGCGCTCCTTTCCAGCATCCTTCCTTTTAAAGCCACACACCTCATTATAAGCTGCGTTCAAAGCGTGGGAAAAAGTAGCAGCTTATAGTTTGGAAAATACGGTACCTATGTATATACATGCAAAAAGGGTGGCTTGCAATCTCCAGGTCGGGGGAGAGGTCCTACCTCAAGTGGAGGAGTTTAAGTATCTCTGGGTCTTGTTCACGAGTGAGGGTAGGAGGGATCAGGAGATCGACAGGCGGATTGGTTCGGAGCCGATCTGTCGTGGTGAAGAGGGAGCTGAGCCAGAAAGCCAGGCTCTCGATTTACCGGTCGATCTACGTCCCAATCCTCACCTATGGTCATGAGCTTTGGGTAATGACCGAAAGAACGAGATCGCGGATACAAGCGGCCGAAATGAGTTTCCTCCGTAGGGTGGCCGGGCTCAGCCTTAGAGATAGGGTGAGGAGCTCGGACATTCGGGAGGGACTCGGAGTAGAACCGCTGCTCCTCCGGATCGAAAGGAGCCAGTTGAGGTGGTTTGGGCATCTGGTCAGGATGCCTCCTGGACGCCTCCCTGGGGAGGTGTTTCGGGCATGTCCTGTCGGCAGGAGGCCCCCGGGTCGACCCAGGACACGTTGGAGAGGTTACATCTCCAATCTGGTCCGGGAACGCCTTGGGGTCCTGCTGGAGGAGCTGGTGGAGAAGGCCGGGGAGAGTACGGTCTGGAGCTCCCTAGTTGGGATGCTGCTCCCGCGACCCGGACCCAGATAAGCGGAGGAAGACGACGACGACGACGATATACATACATATATACACATATGCATACATAGACTTGTTCCCTTTTTCCCCTTTTTTTCTATTTTTTCCCCTCATTTTTCACCCCTTCTACCCACTTGTCTGCTCTTCACCTTGAAACTGTTTGTTTCTTAGCCATTTTTCACTAATGGAAACATAATGAAGGAATATTCTGACTCTTTCACAGCGACATTCCAAGAATTCCAGGATCCCCCCACCCTCCACTTGAATCCAGTAAGCGTTGCCAGTGTTTCCTGTTTTTCGTGTATCCTCTGACTATTTCATTATTGTTTGTTGTTTTTAAACCATTTATGTTTATTCATTCTTCAGCGGGTTCCAGTTCCTTCGAGTCACAGAAGATGGACCGTCCCTCCATATCCGTAATGTCCCCAACCAGCCCCGGCACCCTGCGGGACCTCCCTCTGGAGGTGCCGGGACAGCTCTCTGTAAGAACCGGGTTCATCTGAGAGAATCTGGTCTCACATCACAGCTGAACGTCTTTGCACATTGTTCCAGGTGAAGCTGTGGTACGATAAAGTCGGCCATCAGCTGATCGTCAACGTCCTTCAAGCCATAGATTTGCCCCCCCGACCGGACGGCCGACCCCGAAATCCATACGTCAAAATGTACTTCCTTCCTGATCGGAGGTAAGATCATTGATTTTCTTTTTCGATCCTGATGACATCATCGATGTTTGGAATTTTTAACTTGTTACATTGTTGTTTCAGCGATAAGAGCAAACGACGGACCAAAACGGTGAAGAAGAGCGCTGAGCCCAAGTGGAACCAGACCTTCTTGTATCCCCACGTTCACCGGCGGGACTTCAGGGAGCGCATGCTGGAGATCACAGTCTGGGATCAGCCTCGAGTTCAGGAGGAGGAGAGTGAATTCCTGGGGGAGGTGGGTAGCACATCATTCCTGGTTGCTTTTGGTTTCGTTGACCAACCTTCCATAGCTATGACCTCCGGGTGAAACACCAAGAAATCATGATGCAGCCTCCGCCGTGTTTTACCACTGCTATCAAATGACCTGTGTTTGAAGTTAGGGATGCAACGATACCACTTTTTTCCAAACCGATACGATACCGATACTTGGATCTGAGTACTCGCCGATAACGATTACCAATACCGATACTTCTACCATACAAAAAAGGCAATGATTTGGAATACAGATTTTATTTTCTTCTCTGCTTTCAACAGGAAAAGACTTTGAGGTAGATAAAAAGTAAAATATATGAATAGAAATCATCACAAAACTAAAATATTAGGTGAACAGAAATGAGAAGTTATAGTGAAGCCATTTTCAAGCAACTGCATTGGTATCGGTTCCTGGTATCGGCTAACTTTTACCGATACCGATACTGGCATTGGTATCTTATCGGTGCCGATACCGATACCAGTATCGGTATCGGCGCATCCCTATTTGAAGTCTTTGGTTAAAGTCGGTGAGTTACATCCAAAGATTAGATGGAATCATTCGGTTAAGCTGAAGGTCCTACTCATCATGTTGTCATCTGATGAAGCTTCTAGTGGCCTTTGTGGAACATCAGGGACATTTCTGCTCATTTTGACAGAACAACAAAAGGGTTCTGGTCATCTGGACCTTTTTAATTGAGGAGACGCATAGCAAACGTTTCTGATACAGCTTCACTAACATCACAAAAAGCTTCCAATCTTCTGCCTCCAGCTCTGGGTTTGGGCTCTTCTATTACCAACATGGATGGAGATCTTACTGATCCATGTCCTGCAGATGTTTTAATGCACAAACAGTTGTTAACTGTACCAAACCAACAAAGAGCGGCGGAGATGGATGTGGGAAGCTCATTTCAGTTTAAAGGATCAAAGTCCAAACTTTTTTTTTTTTGAATTCATGACATTTTTCTGATGTGAATCGAAAAAACTCTTTCAGGACTTTTACACAAACTCTGTTATTCTGAGGGTCAAAGGTCTCCTTTTCTGGAGGATCTCATATTTATTCAGCATCACCACAACTTAGCACAAATTATGTGGTTCTTCTTTTGACATTTCTCTGTGTTGATAATCAGTGTTGGGAGTAACGCGGTACAAAAGTAATTAAGTACTGTAATGCATTGCTTTTTGCTGTAATGTGGTAATGTAAGGCACTACAGGGAAAGAAAATGGTAATATTTACTCGGTACAAGTGTCAGTAACGCGGTAATTACAACGCATTTTTAAACTCAGAATCAAGACGTGGGTTTCCTAAAAATTCAAAATGCGGGAAGCCTGAAAAAAGATCCGGTATCCACATATATGACGTCATTTATGGACTCAGCTTCGCGGGCATTCTCTGAGCAGAGAGGACGCAGCGGTAACGGCTCAAATACTCCAGCTGCGTCCTGCGCACGGCCGCTGTTATATTCACAAAATCGCTCCACCAAAACAAAGTCATTCGTTTGCGATCGCTTATATCAGCCCATATTCTCTGGTACTTCATGTACTTTTCAGCTGATTCATAATCTGTGCCCCGGTGATTTCAACTCATTGCTGCTGGAGCACAGCGCGTATTAAGCTTTTTGTTTGTTTGTTGTTGCGTTCGGTAGATCCCTTTGGCTGATTAGTTAGAAAGTAGGAAATCTAGCAAACAGTTTTTCTGGAAGACGGAGAAAACATGCAGCATGCAGGAAGGTTAGAGAGAGAAAGGGCCGGAAATTATTCACATAAAATCAAGAAAGAAGAAAAGAGTAGGTAGATTTATCCCCAACACACACGTTTACCAGTGAAAAGCAATAATATATAAGCATTTAATATTTATACATGTGATAGAATCAGATCACCCCAGAAGTCAGTCCCACATCCAGGGCCGTATCAAGGCATTTGGGGACCAAGGCAAATATAAGCTTGGAGCCCCCACCACCTCACTCCCTGCTCAGTTAATCTAAGATGGCAGCGTGCTGAGAGTACAGATTGTTGTTGCTTTTATTTAGTAAACAATCATTTTAAAGCACTGTTATTATATCTGACTGTTTTTAACAGCAATCCTAGCTCAGACACCACGTCACCTTCCACATATATGTCATGAGCTCACTGAGCGTCACATGACCAGATCCAAACTGAAGTTGTATTGGTGAAAGTAACTTAAAGTAATGCAAAAGTAGTGTAACGCCTTACATTTTATAATCAGTAATATTGTAATGTAATGAATGACTTTAAAATGAGGGCAACAAGTAATAAATAATGCATTACAGTTTGGAAGTAACTTGCCCAACACTGCTGATAAGTCAAAAGAGGAGAGAATGGTTGCAGAATGTCAAACATGTCTCGCTCTAATCTCTCGTCCGCTTATTTGTGATCCACTAGATCCTGATCGAGCTGGAGACTGCCTTGTTAGACGACATTCCACACTGGTATAAACTCCAGACCCACGACGTGTCCTCCATACCTCTGCCTCAGCCGTCTCCGTACCTTCCACGTCGACACGCCCACGGGGACAGCCCCAGCAAGAAGCTCCAGAGTGAGTTTGTGATGCTGCGGGATGGATTCAGAAGCTTGAGTTGTGTTTGAGTCTGCAGCAGCCAACTTTGTGGGAGACGGAGAGACAGAACCCACTGTCCCTGACCGTGTGTGTGTGTGTGTGTGCAGGGTCTCATCGCATCATTGACACAGACTTTGATGATGGTTTGATAGGTGGGACTGAAGGTGGGTGGGGGACATGGTTCCTGACGTTTCCCTGCAGTAGCTTGTAGTCACCTCCAGCGACGAGCCAGAAGCTTCTTCTCTCATCCTCACTGAATCCTGGCTTTTATATATCATCACAACAAATTCCTGTGAGCTAAATCATTCAAACTGAACCCTGGAAGAGGTTTTTCTTGCAGCAAATCAACCCCAAAATCTGCTTACTAGTCCTGAGATTCAGAGGTGAAGTGAACCGTTTCTCCTCCTCTGCTGGACGTAAACTCACCGAAGCACTGAGTGCATGTGAGACCGTGGCGCTGCTTCGTGGCATTTTATTGGTTTGCCGTCGTCCACCTGCATGCTTCTATTCCTAGACGGTTGCTTTTTTCCAGTCTGTCGAAATGAGGATGAACTTGTGTTAATCACGACAGCTGCTTCGCTGTTTCTGCCGTGGTTTTGGTTCCTGTCAGTCTATCGCGGACCTGACATGAAGTCATGCATGTGCAGAATTCACTTTGGGCCTTCTAAAAAGCCAAATTTGTCAAATAGTTGAAAACAGTCCATGCTTCATCTGCGTCTGGAACAAAAACATCACCAAAGTGAACACAGCACACATTCAAGGGTTCGTTTTCTGGAAATAAAGATGTTTCTTATTGCAGCAGCAGCCTGATGCCTGAGCACAAGCTGCTATAAATAATCAGAAATTCAGAATTATTTGAAGCAATGCTGAATAAAAATCCCATCTGCAGTTTTGTTTTTTGATAAGAGACATAATTTTAGCAGAACCTTTTTATTTCTACTAAACACAGGTCCATGCAGGTATTCAGTATTTGTGGTCCAGAACGTCTGAGCAGGGCTGCTTATGTTCTCAAAAACATTAAAAAATCCCTATTTATTCCACATCGGAACAAAGCTGCAGCATCTTCTGTGCATCTGGACCTTTTTATGTTTCTATATTTTTCTTTAACGAGACATTTTATCATGAGGAATTCAAGTTTTCCTGATCTGAGGTCTGGCAGAAACCTGCAGAAACAGTCGGTGAACGCTGGCGTGACCAGCAGGTTGTTTGTTTTGCGCTTTTGACGGGATTCGCATCCGAAGTGGTCGTGAGCACTTGGATCCGTCGTGTTTTCATCTGTGGATTCATTTGGGTTTTATTTAAATGCTGAAACCTGTGACTGTGTGTGTCATGCTTTTGCACTTGTGTGCGTGTGTGTGCGTGTGTTTTACTTTACATGTGTGTGCGTAGGCGAAGAGCGTCACTCCCGGGACAGAGATCGGGGTAGTTCGTTAGCTGTCCCGGAGCAGCAGCGTCCCATCCAACACCGGTCCCGTTCGGTGTCTCCTCACAGAGAGGACTCCTGCAGGTCTCGATCTCGACCCGCTCATGTGCCCATGCAAAGGTCAGTGTGTGTGTGTGTGTGTGTGTGTGTGTGTGTGTGTGTGTGTGTGTGTGTGTGTGTGTGTGTGTGTGTGTGTGTGTGTGTGTGTGTGTGTGTGTGTGTGTGTGTGTGTGTGTGTGTGTGTGTGTGTGTGTGTGTGTGTGTGTGTGTGTGTGTGTGTGTGTGCGTGCGTGCATGTACGTGTGCGTGTGTGTGTGTACGAATGTACGGAATACTGGACAAACCCTCTGTGACGTCACCCGTAGACTTTGGCCGTGCCGCATCCGTCACTCTCGGACAATACAAAAACGGGAAAAGAGGCGGAGCTTAGAGCGGGGCTGTGAGGGTGTGGGCAGATGATTGATGCCCATTAAACTGCTTCGATGTAGAAGAAGCAATCTTTTTATAGCGTCTCAAGATAAAAATCACGAGTACCTTCACACGATAAAAAAAATGCGACAGTAAATAGAAATGGCCGAACACTTTTAAAGAGCAAGTCACCCCCAAATCAACTTATTTTTTCTGATAAACTATATAAATGTGTGTCTAATCGTGCTGCAGACATGTGTAGTCAATAGTTTAGCACTTTAGTGCATTTTAGTTAAAATTTAAATATTCTGCCTACAACTGTCAGTGTTGTGCCGTCGTCAGGTAAAAACTCTGCACTGCATTTGAATTTAAATCTGCCATCGCTATTGGCTAAGAGGTACCCTAGAACGTTAGCTAGTACCATATGATGTCACTATGTCGTTGTGAGCCTGTGTGTGTGTGTGTGTGTGTGTGTGTGTGTGTGTGTGTGTGTGTGTGTGTGTGTGTGTGTGTGTGTGTGTGTGTGTGTGTGTGTGTGTGTGTGTGTGTGTGTGTGTGTGTGTGTGTGTGTGTGTGTGTATTTGTTAGTGGCTCCGCCCTCTCAGTCTGCTAGGCAACAGCATTTGTTGCATTTTTCAAACAGGAAGTGGGAGTTGAATAATACTCTGGTAGGGGGTGACTTGCTCTTTAACATGAGTCTGAGGCTTTTCCCAGAGCTAGCCGCTAACGCTTGTTCTGACGACTCCTGCTGCCTGTCAATCAAAATCTAATTGTTCATAATTTTAACCTTTAATTACAAACAGATGAGTTGCAAAAAATCCACCCCTCTCTGAGTTGGGTTGACTGTAGCTTCTGTATTTGTGACACGGGAGTAGATAGCTATTTACTCTGAGCCATTCCCCAGTGGTTGAGGGGCGGAACTGCAATTTGTGTCACTTCCGCGTTGGCCTCAATTTTGGCATGGGGAGTTTCCCCCTTGGTGCGCGTGTGTGTGTCGGTGATATCTACTAAGCTAGTTCAGCGTAACCAGACTCAACCAAACACTAAATGATGATCGACTCTGAAGTTCAGGTTCAGCACAACTGACGGCGTTTTTATTTTCCAACTCCCTCCATTACAGCTCCTAACCGACTGGAGTGGGAGGAAGTGATGTCACAGAATAAAGCCATTCAAAATAAAAGAACCAAATAGACTTCTCTCAAAATGTCTAAAAATATACTTTTAAAATGAGAATCTTACAATTAAAATGAAAAACAAGGAACCTAAAACAATTATTTAGAGTAAATAAAATACAAACACATAATTAAATAAGTAAATAAAAATAAATGAGGGATTTTTGGTGGAACAAGTTTTCTTTACGTGCTACATCAGCACACGCTCGACGTCACATTCTCAGGTGCCTTAATCCAGGTGCTGATGTTCACATTAAAATTTTTTATTTCATCAGGAGTTTGGATGAGATCCACCACAACCGCCACGATTCCCGCTCTCCCTCACAGTACCACGAGCCATCCCTGGAGCGCCAGCGTTCCGGCGACTCGGACTACGAGTACTCCGAGGACAGGTAACCTAGAGTCTCGGATCTTCAGAGTGGAGGAACCTGGAGAAGTGTTTAGCTCTACATAAGCAGAACCTCTGCTAACGAGAAGTGCTAAATGATTTTAGACAGTATGATTTATTGTTATGACACTAATTCCACTAATACGACTAACTAAGTTTGATGTGAAATCTCAGAATTCTTATTTCCTGGATTCTTTCACTCATGAACTCACTTTGCTTGTCTGAGTGTCCATCCTGCTCTGTTGTGTTTTCACCTGTTCACCCATCGTCATGGCAATGGCAGTGAGGTCCTGGAGGTGCACAGGTCCATTCGGGGCGGCAGTGCTGAGTGCCTACACACCAACAGGTACAGCCACTGGGCTTTATTCTAACGAGTGCCATCGCACTTTAACAACCCATCTTAACGCTCCGGTTTCAAGGGAATGTGTTGATTATTCCTGCTTTCCTGCACTCGCATGAGATTAGAACGAAAAACCTACCACACACTCACACACACAAGCACACACACACACATACACTTACAATATGAGAAGAGGAAGGACCAGCCTGATGTTTAACCCAAAAGGAGATGAAGATAGTTTAATTTTCCCTTTTTTTCATCACTTTCTTGTGTTTTTCTCTGACATTTTCTGTATTTTCCACTTTTTTCTTGTCTTGCTTTCTGTGTGCATGATTCCTACTCATTGAACCAGGAGCATAGGTAGATACAGCAACACGCTCCCTCCCAAAATGCCCCTTTTAGTAAACGGTATCCATAAAGACCTTTACAGGTAAGACTTTCAAACATGAAAGAAAAACTTCTGACCTTCTCTGTGCTCGTCTTGTTTTCCGTGAATCATTTGTGAAGCTGGCGGTTCAGCTGAAGCCCGGTTCACACGGTGGGGTGATCGTGTTGGATTACTGTTGTTTCTCTAAAGGTGATCTTATGATAATATCTTACCGCGTGTGGCGTGTTATCAATGCTCCGGTCTGCTTGGAAGGACCACTCCGATAATAAACCTGGGCTTTCAGACATGTCGGATTGTTTTGGTCTGAATTTTAGAGGCGAACGAACATGACCGGCAGCCAATCAGGAATTGAGGTTTTGGAAGCGCAGCATGTTCCTCCTCCACCATGTTTGGTTACTCCAATGTCATATTTGATCTCGAAAGATTTCTTGTCTGAGTGAGGAGAGTCCGTAAGTGAAATGTGTGCAGGGTGTCCGCGGGTCCTTAAAAAGTCTTCAAAAGTCTTAAATTAGCTTTTCCAAATTTAAGGCCTTAAAAATCCATAAAAATGACAAATAATCCTTAAAAACTGTTTCCAGAGGTCTTAAATTAACAAAGACCCAATAAGCAAGATTCTTTTATTTCTATAAAATTTTCGTGAATTTCTAGTTAGTCTTCAGCATTTTTTGTGTACGACGTTGGCGTAAGCGGAACCGTACCCGTTCAGTTGGTTGTGGAAGGGGGCTATTTTTAGATGAGCACGTTAGCTGGTTAAGCTAGTGGGAGCTTGCGCCATGGGGAAGTGGAAGTTTAATGGTAACTGGATGGCTAATCCCACGTTCACGATGTGGTTAGCACCGGTTCCAGGCAATAGCTGGAAATTATAGCTTAAATTTAATTTTTTTAAATGATAAATGACCCGCACTTGTGTAGCGCCTCTCAGAGTAAGGACTCCAAAGCGCTTTACACAACAGTGCATCATTCATCCATTCACACACACATTCACACACTGGTGGGGATGAGCTACGATGTAGCCACAGCTGCCCTGGGGCGTACTGACGGAGGCGAGGTGTGTTAAGTGTCTTGCCCAAGGACACAACAGCAGAATTCTCTGTCCGTAGCCGGGATCGAACCTGCAACCTTCCGATTACTGGACAACCCGCTCAACCTGTTGAGCTACTGCTGCCCTGCTTAAATAGCTTAAATTTGGTCAAAGTGGCCTTAAAAATGTTCTTAAAAAGTCTTAAATGTGGCTCCCTTAAACCTGCAGATACCGTGTGTGTGTGTGTGTGTGCGCGCGTGCGTGCGTGCGTGTGTGTGTGTGTGTGTGTGTATACCACACACTGTTAGACCGAAGCTGATATGATGTTTCGGGTCACCACGTGTGTCGTCTCGCATGCTTTAAAAGTCAGCTGACCATTTAAAGATCCTGCCGTGTGAACCGGGCCTTACCTGCTTGTGTTGCTGTGGTGTGAGTGGTTTTCTAGTTGCTTCAGCCAGCCGAGGCTCTCGGCCCATCTACTTGTTTTAGTCCTTAAAGGGTTTATTTTATTATTTTATATTATGTTTCTCTGTGTAAAATGAATCATTAACCTCTTAGCTTCCTGAACAACCTCTGTGTGAAACACAACATTAACATCCTTCAGAACTGATAAGCTAACAGCTAGTTTGTGTTCAGCCAAAACCAAGTATGCAGACTTTCTTTATTTCTCCGTTTTCCTCTATTTTTAGTTTTCAACTTCAACATAGATAAATAATGAACGTCACGCCGGCGGATTCAACAGTTCAAACTTTAGGTTTTTGTTTCTTTTAGCTAAATATTGAAAAATAGATGTCATGTTAGATGTTGTGGTGTGAATTTTGCTTTCATGCTTCTCCTTCACTTATTCAGCTGCTGTTTTTGTTTTGGAATGCATCATTTGTTTTTGTTTGTTTGTTTTTACCTTTACCTTGCATGCTGGTGTCTCCCACCTGCTGTGGGCGGGGCTTCTGGTGCACAGCTCCACCCTTCCTGCATGCCTAAAGAGCAAGCCGCCACCCCACAGGCATGAGGGGGGTGGCACCTTGCCCCGTAGCATCCTTACGCACCGTGTGCTCAGGTTCACAGACGAGGTCACAGTTAGGTAAGAAAAGCAGACCCCCCCCCCCCCCCCACCCCCCTATCATCACTGTCATCATCATCATCCATTCCACTTTCAACCCTTTTTTTTGTTGCCCTGAGAGCTCACGATGCAGGTTGGTGCATGTGTGAAATATTAAGGAATCGAGCTCCTGCACCATTATCTTCATCCTGCTCATCTGTTTGTACGATGGCTGGGAGGACCCACTGGGCTATATGCCACAGACCCTTGGTTTGACACTTCCTGACTTTTTAGCCAGCTGGATCCGTTCCGGGTCACAGTAGCATTAGTGTTCTCCATACCATATTTATGCGATCGCTGCAGAAACTGCCAAGAAAAACGATTAACAAGTACACGGGATTTTCTAGGCAACAGCTACTAACAAAGACAAAGTTTTACATTTTTGTGTCTGCCTACATTCATAACTATGAATGTAAGTAAACATGCTTCTGCTTTGCTAAATAAAACATGCTAGCTCTCTACTGAAGAAGCTACGCTAACAGTGTTAGCAGAGAAACAAAATAGACTCTCAATGTTAGCCCAACTCTCTTGATATTATTGTTAGCGTTGCTTCCTCAGTAGAGCTAGCATGTTTCGTTTACCAACCCAAACCAGAAGCTTGTTAACGCAGCTTTGTTGTCTTTATTTGAATGTGGCGTCTTGAATATGGCCTTGATTATCCTGTTGATGGTTATCCTTGGAAGGTCCTGCAAACAGGCACGTTGCAAGATTATCAAAAGTGAGGGAGGTGTTGTCTGTGCCTAAAATAACTTCATGTTATTCATCTTGTTAGTTTAATTTCCATAATAGCGGAGCAGGTGCAAATTTTAGACGCGTCACGCATGTCTCCGTTTTAAACATGTTTAAACTGTTCAGAATACAAATCCAGGCTCTGCCTCGTTAGATTGGTGTAACTAAAGTTTGTACTGAATGACACTTTACATTAAACCATGTTGAAAAGAAAAGGATCCGATTAAATCGTTTCCCCTCATTTACAGTCACGGAGTACAGCGCCGTGCGCGTGGCTCTGGGGTTAATCAGGTTTAGTTGTTTCTCTTTGCAACAATCTTCACAAGAAGGCAAAACAGTTAAATGACAGGTTACAGATATTTACATTTGACTGTTTATTTTGACGGATAAACTCAAGGATGTTGGTTGCATGCGCAACACTGATGCACACTGATGCGCACACAGAGGAGCCGACATTTTAATCGTTACGCACATGGCGGAGGTAACTAAATCAATCAAGAAATGATTCCCATCAGAACATCAGAGCTTTATACTGGACACTGTGCTCAGCGCGGCTCGGAGCGAACACGGTGGACAGTGAGCTGAAGATCTGTAGAGGGGTTTGCAGCGCAGCGCAGAACCACGACGCACGCGGTAAGATTTCCTCCCACCAAAGCGGTCTGGAAAACCGGTCTCTCTGAGGGATGTGTCACTTGGAAAAATGTTCTCTGATTATGAAACTTTTGCTGAATAGCGCTTGTTCCCGTCTCTAATATGGACACGCATGACGCATCCAGTCTGAGGCAGAATAGTCTCTTCAGCTCAGAAAGCACCTGTAGAAACATTTGATCAGAGGTGGAAAGAGTACTAAAATTTCCTACTTAAGTACGAGTACCAGTACTTTGATAATTTTTTACTCAAGTACAAGTAAAAGTACTTGCCTAAATTTTTACTCAAGTAAAAGTAAAAAGTATCGTAAATAAAATGTACTCAGAGTAAAAGTTACTTAGTTACATTTTTGTCAGCGTAAAGATGGTTACATCAGTGCAAAACCACAATACCAGTTTACACACGCTCGTGTGTGCATGCACACACACGGACACACACACAGTTTGATGGAGGGATTTCTATCCAATCAGTGAGAACAGGACGTGCACATTGATTGGACGAGGATTTTCTAGGATTGTACGTTTCAATTGTGATTAAAATTATTCTTTATTTTGAAAATAAAAATGTTAATTTTTAGATGCCATCAGTGTGTGAGGTATCTCAATGTTCTCATGACAAAACTCTAACATGAGACTGCTCTAACCTGTCACATAACAAGCTAAATGAAAGTCAAACATTTCAGATGGACCGTATGACAGCTGCTAACGTTGGCCCTGCCCTACTTTACCTCTACATTACAGTTCCTTTATCCATGTTCATCCTAGAGCTCCTCTCTGACCTTCATGCTTATTTAGAGCAGCTGATTTTTAAAGTTAGCAGAGTTCATCCTTGGTGGTGGGTTCACTCACTCATTTAAAGATATCGGCCAGAGGCAAATTTCGTTTGAACAGCATGTGTAAATGTGTATTAAAACCTCAGGTGTAAAAGGTTTTTGGATTTTGACGGCTGGAATTGTAAGAAAATCTGATGTTTGTGACCGGCGCGGGAAAAACAGAAACTAACTTCCGGTCTAAGCCCTGGGAAGCAGTTGACGTTTCACATGGAGCTCTGCTGAAACAGCTGTAGTAAACAACGCCTGACTCCGCTGTTTCTGCGTTAGCGTTATAGCAGAGAACAATGTGTCGTCAGTCAGATGTAGCTTCTGAAGCCTCTGCTAGTCGGCCAGATTTGTTTTTTCTCTGGGATACGGCGACGAGAACGGATGTTAGATTACTGGAGAAGTTCAACCGAACTCCGACCCCGCCAGCTGGATATCACTACCAGAGGTGCAGACATGTTTTAGACCGTTTGACTCAGAAGACCTGCGAAAAGATTTGGACATCTTCAGAACCAAAATCGGTACAGTTTGTTTACTTTTCTTAAATATTTCATTTCTGTGCTCCACCGGGAGCTCTAAGCTGACAAGTTCTCAGCTGGTCTTAGCTCCATCACGTGTCCCAATGTAGTTCAGTAATCTACAGTTTTACTGCTGTGTGTATTTATTGATATAACTCTGGAAAATATTTAACCAACAATCTACCAGAATAAATCTTCCTGATGCTGGAGTAACTCCTTAGCTCAACTCGTTGTTTGCACTAATCCACAATGTCATGGAGGTTCTAATGTTGAAATATAGAGATCATCTTTTAGATTATATCTGTGTGTGTGCGTGTGCGTGTGTGTGTGTGTGTGTGTGCGCGCGTGTGTGTGTGTGTGTGTGTGTGTGTGTGCGTTTGCGTGCGCGTGTGTGCGCGCGTGTGTGTGTGTGTGTGTGCGCGCACGCGCGTGTGTGTGTGTGTGTGTGTGCGCGCGTGTGTGCGTGTGTGTGTCGTAGCTTTCCCAAAGGACTTGTTCTTTCCTTACCTGAGCTAACACGGTTAGCAGTGTTGCTGCAGTCATGCTAACGGGACCCGTCTGGAGTCCAGAAGTAGCGGTGCGGTTCTAGATGGATTTATAGATGTAGGTTATTACTTTAGATCAGACCTGTTATTTAAAAATGCGTGTAGGACACGGACACATGGCTCAGACCTTTTGCTGCAGCTGTAAACGCAATTTTACGTAATAATTAGGAGCATGAAAGTAAACAAATAACAGTTATTCACAACACTAGCATCAGCAGCTAGCTTGTTGTACGTGCTGGAGTGACAAATGCGAAACACAGTTCTTCACTGTCTGGAGGAGATGATTTGGTTTTTCTGTAATGATTTATGACAAAAGTCCTTGACAAAATAAAAAACTTAACCCAGTACATGTTTATATAGATGGTAAAGTGTTGTTATTTTGCATTTTTACAATTTTAATGCCAAGCCAATACCTTTAGCCTTCACCACTGTAATCAGTTTGTTCATTCCAATCCTCCTAAATAATCCTCCAATCGTCCAACTGGAATCCTTAAGGGTCCGGTAACATCCGTCCTGTCAGAACAGGCCTTGGGAGCCCAGGTGTTACTAGAACTAATGGTGTCTCCTCACCATTGTTTGTGGTGTACCCCAGGGATCAGTACTGGGGCCTAGTTTGTTCAATTTGTACATTAATGATATTTTTTAAACATCTACATTACTAAATTTTGTTTCATTTGCAGATGATACAAATATATTTTATAGCCATGACAATTATCCAAATCTTATTAAAAAATAAATGAAGAATTGATTGTTGTTAAAAGATGGATGGACAGCAATAAGTTGTCATTAAATTTAAACAAGACTAAAGCAATAAAATTTGGTAATCAAGAAACAAAGTTTGAGTTGCCAATAAATATAGATGGTTTTCAAATTGAAATAATACAAGAAAGCATAGTTTTGGGAATCACAATAGACAGTAAACTGTCATGGAAACCTCACATCAGACACACAAAACAAAAAATCTCAAAAAGTCTATCGATAATAAAGAAAGCCAAGTCATTTCTTGATTGCAACACACAGTGTATTGTATTGCTCCTTAGTTCTCCCTTATTTTACTTATGGCACTGAGGTATGGGGGAATAATTATCAATGCTCCTTACATCCTCTTCATATATTGCAAGAAAGAGCGATCCGTATCATACATGAGGTTGGATTCTTAGAACACACAAATCAACTTTTTTTTTACAATCAAAATTATTCAAATTACAGGATATAATTAAATATCAAACAGTTCAAATTCTTTTCAAAGCATTTAATACATTTCTACCAAATAATTTACAAAAGCTATTTATAATTAAAAAGCTGTCACATAGCCTAAGGAGAGCTCAAATATTTAAATTAGCACTGGTGCAAACAACACGTAAAAGCTTCTGTGTGTGTGTGTGTGTGGGATAAAAATATGGAATAACTTAAAGACTGATCACAAACAATGTCAAAATATTCAGATTTTTAAAGCACACTACAGAAGAACAGTTAGGGTTAGAGTTTTGATTAAAATTCATTACAAATGAGAATGTGCAATGGTGTGAGTAAAGGTGTATGGGAATATATAATTAATGATATTGACAAGAATTGTTAAATTGTCTAGACTACCATTATTAATATTGTTATGATTTTCTTTGGTCATAAGGTTGTTGAATTTGAGTTAATGCTACATACTGAATGTTAAACTGTTAAATAGTGGTGGGCTTGAATAAGCTTGGCTTCCGCCCACTCCCTTTCGAACATGCCTACAACAACGTCAACTGGATTTATTATTGATTTATATCCTGTTGTTGATTGTGATCTTATTGGCATGTTGGAAATAAATAAATGATGATGATGATGATGATGTTCAAAAACACAATTGTATACCTGTAACAAAAAATAACCATAATAGTAATAACGCTGTTGGTCCTCTTGGTTCTTTTTCTGGTTTTCTAAAAGCCTGTGTTAAAAACCTTGGTGTGTTTTTAGATGGTTCTTGTAATCTTTACAGACAGGTGAGTGCAGTGGTCCAGTCAGGTTTTTATCATTTAAGGCAGATAGCAAAGGTGAAGCCATACCTTCCTGCTAATGTCTTCGAACATGTCATCCACCTGTTCGTGTCCTGCCGATTGGACTACTGCAACTCCCTGTATTCTGCCCTGGACCAGTCCTCCCCACACCGACTTCAGCTGGTCCAAAATGCAGCGGCCCGCTTGCTGACTGGAACCAGCAAGCGGGATCACATAACCCCGGTTCTGCCCTCTCTCCATTGGCTTCCTGACTCTATCGGGATCCATTTTAAAATTTTACTTTTTGTTTTTAAATCCCTTCATGGCCTGGCCCCAGTTTACATCTCTGAGCTGCTGTCCGCTTACATCCCTGCCAGAACCATGAGGTCCAGCTCTCAAGCTCTTTTAACAGTTCCAAAAACCCGCCACAAGACTCGCGATGACAGAGCGTTCTCTGTGGTTTGGCCCAAACTATGGAACAAGCTACCTCTCAACATCAGGACCACACAGAATCTAGAGCATTTTAAATCCCTTCTTAAGACGCCATTTTTGATTTGGCTTTTAATGCAGGTTGACTTGAGCATCTTAATAGTTTTTAACAGTTTTTATTACTGATTGTGATTGTTGTGTGCTCATCTGATTTTAGGTTTTTATTGTTGATTTGTTGTACCTTGTACAGCGCTTTGGTGTAGCTTTGCTGCTGTAAATGCGCTCTGTAAGTAAAACTGACCTTGACCTTAAATCAATAAGTACATTTTTAATAACATGCTTTCGTTCTTTTTTAAACACAGAAACAGTTTTGTTTACCTGTTTGTAGCTACAGTTTCGCCGACGGCTGCCGGCTTCTTCAGGCTGACGCTGATGGTGGCGCGTCACTTCCTTCTCCGTTTATCTGCGGATGTAAAGCCATACACAACAGTGAGAAACAGACTAGTACACCCAAAATACAAAATATCAGCTGGACAAAAATGTGGAGTCATCTACGAAATCCCATGCAAAATATGCAATAAAACATACATAGGAGAAACCGGACGCCAACTCAACACACGGACAATAGAACACAGAAAGGAGTGCGAGAAAGAGGCAAATCGTAAACACACAAGAGCAGCAAAAGAAGAAGCAGAAAGTACAATAAAAAAGTCAGCCGTAACAGATCATTGCTTAAGAGAAAACCATATAATGGACTGGGACAGCACACGGATCATAACCACCGAACAACAAAAATACAAAAGATGGATCAAGGAAGCAATCGAGATAAGGAGACGTGGATGTGGGACCATGAACAGGGACGACGGAGTTTACACGCTGGACCACGCATGGGACTGCATCGTCGGAGAGGGGAGAGCGGGCAGTAGAGGGCGACAACGTCCTCTGCTGCCCGCAGATAAACAGAGAAGGAAGTGACGCGCCACCATCAGCGTCAGCCTGAAGAAGCCGGCAGCCGTCGGCGAAACCGTAGCTACAAACAGGTAAACAAAACTGTTTCTGTGTTTAAAAAGAACGAAAGCATGGAATTAGAAAGACACAGCAAGAACACACCTAAGACATTTTTAATAAGTAACATTTACAACAGCTACCACTGTGAAGAAATGTTAGATCTGCCTTTCGGAAAGTCTGAGAAGAAGTGAGAGAACTGATGTCTGCAGCAAGGCTGTTCCAGGGATGGGGAGCTTCGACATTAGAAGCATATTCACCTACCTCTCTGACTCCTGGAACTGATAGAAAAAGTAAATCATTGTGATGTAACCGGTTTTAAAGACAGTGATGATGAAGTCTAGCTGAAAGTGAGAGCCAAGACAGATGTTCGTACACAAACACATCAGGAGTAATAAAACACTTTCAAATGAGTCCGATCCACGGTCGCCTGGACCGTAGCGTGGTACTTACCGGGTGAACTGAGGTAGGGGGACCGTTTGTTTCTAACCCTGAACCAACGATCTGATGGTAACACGGTTTGGTGGGGGGGGGGGAGCATGTGAGGAGTCTGGGAGCCTCTCCTCAGAGCTCCAGGGGATGCTGAGTGACTGCTGCTCCTGATCTGTGACTCTACTCCTTATTCTGGTGATTTTATTGAGCGTGTGACGGTGAGCGAGCGTCTGTTTGCGGTAGTCCATCTGTTTTCGTAGTGTCGTCTGAATATTTGACATCAATTGTTCTCGAGGTGGAGCTCCAGCAGTCGTTAGTGTTTAAAATGAGAAGAAATGGAGAGATGACTGAACTTTGTGCAGAACCAGTAGAGATGCACGCACATATAAACCATCGTGTTTACATCTGGTTCCCATGGCAACACGTCAGCCTCCCATTTTGACTGCAGGAATGACGATGATGAATCAGGGTCTGACAATCTCTCTGTTTCTCTCTTTCTGACTTTTCTTCATCTCCTCTCCTTGAGTCCTTTTCTAACCTCTTCTCCATCGGTGTGTCTTTGTTCGTCTGCCCCCTGCTGCCGGGTTTGGGCGCTGCAGCGACCTGCAGCCGGCGCTGGACAGAGTGAGGAGTGCCAGCACCACCTGTCTGAGACCAGACATCAGCTTTCACTCCTCCGACAGGTATCACAAACAAATCACACCTCTCAAGAGAAAACTCACGTTTCCATGGAAACAGGAAGCTGCCTTCATGCCTTCACCTGCGTTCATGTCACAGTCCTCTCGTAACGCGTTTCCACGTCTTGTTTCAAACTGATGGAGATTTTACTCTCAGCTGCAAATCACGACTGTTGCCTCAGGTATAAACTCTTAAACATGTTCATGTTCTGATTTCTATGGACGGAACAGAAAATGTCATTAAATTAAAATGTCATCGGCTAACGTTAGATTTAAAGTCGTTTTCCGGTAACTGGAAACACAAACCTGTAATGTTTTACTAAAAAAACGGGCTAAATGGGATCTAATCCAGCAGAAAGAGGTTTTTCTTTTCATGTTAAGCTTTTGAAATCCTATTTTAGACCCTTAAAAAGTTTCCACTTGGTAGTTTTTCCCCAGTTCAGAAAGTTGTATTGTTTCTGATGTTGCACCATAAAGTCACAGCCTTTAACTAACAGCATCTCCTGGTATTCCTACCTGGAATGTTAACCCTAACCCTAACCCTAACCCTCGTCCCAACCTTCCAGGTGCTCCAACTCTTTGTCCCGCCCCAGGATCTTAGTAGAACATGTCCCCCTTGAGGAAGACAGGTACACCAGACCTCCCTTTTGACCTCCGCTTTGCTTCTGCTCTCATTTCCTGCTTAAACTTTCCTGACTGCTCCTTCTGGAAACTTCTCCTGCAGCCATTTATTTCTGCGCCGATTTTCCTCTCAAATCTGGTTTGAAAGTGTTTCTCTGCCATAACCTGTTGCTGGAGGAAAAGATGTTGACAGGACCAACAAGTCTGAGGTGGAACGCTTTAGTGCACCGTAGGGGAAAGCGTCGGTTTGAGCCTGATTCCAGGTTTCATTTCCAGCATCTCAGCCAACATTTGGAGGTTTTCTTTCTCCGTCTTTTGTTCTTTTTATCGTGTTTCTGTGGCGACTGATTGTTAAACCAGGCGTAGTCTTTCAGCCTGAGCCTGGAGGTGGGCATGTGAGCTCATTCATTCATTCATTTAGTCCTATCATATCAGCCACCTGTGGTACACTAAAATCCAATTCAATTCAATCAATTCAAGTTTATTTATGAAGCGCCAAATCACGACAAGAGTCGTCTCAAGGCACTTCACATAATAAACATTCCAATTCAGGTCAGTTCATTAAGCCGATCAGAAAAATGTTTCCTAAATAAGGAACCCAGCAAATTGCATCAAGTCACTGATGCAATCCTCATACTAAGCAAGCATTTAGCGACAGTGGAGAGGAAAACTCCCTTTTAACAGGAAGAAACCTCCAGAGGATCCTGGCTCAGCCTAAAGGTTGGTTCATGCTTGACGCATCCGCGAGGTTCGCACGGCTCCGTGAGGCGAAATTGCGTCATTTTAACAACCACGCCCCTCCACCGCACCTCCGCACGGACCAAACTTTCTGCACCGCGCACCTAGGAACTTTTCTAACTACGCGGAAAAACATGGCGGACTGGCAAGAACTAGTATGGCAGAGGTTGGTAAATACAGACATTTGTATGATTCAGCTCTCAGAGATCACCGTGATCAACATGTTGTTAATAATTCTTGGAGAGAAATAGCTCGCACTGTCGGAAAAGACGAGGACGCTGTTAAAAAATGCTGGAATGCCATGTTGTAAACAGGAATTTCTACTTCTACTATGGTGTAGTGTTGGATACATGCCGTAGAGCTCCATGCTGCCCCCTACAGTTTGGGAGAATATTGGCTCACCGCAGAGACGAGCCGCATGAACCATAAACGCTGCGAGTTGTGAAGCGCGTTCCATCCGCGAGCCGAGCGGAAAGTGAACGCGTCGAGCATAAACCAAGCTTAAGCAGCCATCCACCACGACTCACTGGGGATGGAGAAGACAGAGCAGACACACACACACACACACACATTTACTCTTCACACTGGTCTCTTCGTCTACTTTAAATGATTTTGTTGTCTAAAATCAGTTTAATAGTTTTGTTTATCTTTTTATTTGCTAACGACAGTCGAATCCAGCCCACCTCTATCCTGAGGGGCAGTAGAAGGGGAGGGGGGCCCCTGAGGCCCTTTGCCCAGACGGTTCGATCCGGGTCCTGTCCTAACTCGCCACGGCCCGACAGGTGCATGCTGTTACCCGCTACCCCTCCCCGTGTCCTGAAATCCTCCCGAGTGGTGTTGCTCTGCTGTTTCTGTAGAAGATCAGAAATTCTTCCTTTAATTCCTCTCCTGCTGACCTTTGACCTTTTACGCAGCCGTCACATCTACTTCTTATTGGCTGGTTTGAAGCAGAAAGTCTGACACTCCCCACCCGTTTGTGTGTTTTGGATTCTCCATCCCAGAGCTTATCCGCACGGCGGCCCCTCTCCCCCCACCGGGACTCACTCGTCAGGTCGGAGAGGTCGGCAGCTCCCGCAGCTCCCAGCTAAGAGCAGCAGCGTAGAGCAAGGTCGGCTTTCACCTCCCTGAGAAAAGCTTTATGCTCTAAAATCAGTTTAATCACTAATAAATGTTTGTTTCAGCTCTGGCTGGGGAGGACCGAGCCCGACAGCTGCCCTTGAAAGTACATTCCTACCGGCCCTCAGCCTCCCACGACCCCGAGACAAACCTCAAGACCAAGCGGGAGGTCAGGATCTCCAGACGTAGCTCAGGATTTTTAATCCCAAGCAGCAAGTTTAAAATTTCCTCTGATTTTCTTCGACTGCAGATGTACGCGGAGCAGAGGCGCAGCAGCGACAACATGTCGGCCAGGTCGTCGGACAGCGACATGAGCGATGTGTCGGCCATCTCCCACGCCAGCAGTGCCTCTCGCCTCAGTAGCACCAGCTACATGTCCATCCAGTCAGAGCGGCCCGGAGGACGGCTCAGGTCAGTCCTGGCTGGAGCTGGTTCCGGTCCAACAGAACTCAGTCGTTGTCTCGTCAGCGCTGTGTGCTGATCTGTCTGTTCTTCGTTCTTCCTGCACGCTGCATGTGTCTGCTCCGCTGCATGCTCGGTCTTCTCCATGCTCACACACGAACTCGAAAACAAACCAAACTCAGATCCAAGTCGTTAGAGGAGGAGAAGAAGGACAGGCGGATCTCGTGGGGGGTGAATGGAGAGGAGGAGAACGAGGAGGAGGAGGAGGAGAGGGGGTTGGCGGGGAAAAGGCCATTCTCTGAGGAGTTGAAGCGCAGGAGACACACGGTAGCAGGAGACACAAGGGAGTCCAGGTAACAACGAAGGTCCAGCATCTCCGGAAAGAGCCGGTCAGAACCAGCAAGGCAGCCAGAAATGTTTCTGTTGTTCTGTGAGTTCAAACCTGTGTTTTCAGGGCTAGAGTAAGGTCTACCTGCTGCATCACCTACAGTTTCGACTCAGGGCAGCTTTACGCGTCACCTAGAACCCTCTGGAGTCGCTGGAGTTTCCCAGAGATCGTTTACATTGGAATAAATGACCTTTTTCCCTTCCGTATGTGAACTTCTTCAGGCTGATATTCAGAAAACACAGGATGAGCAGGAACCAGGGGGACATGTACGGCTTCTGTTTGTTAGTGAAGCTGCTGATTTCAGATCACATGAGTCATCTTTCTGTTTGACATCAGATCAAAAATGTGGAATTACACATGAATTTATCCAAATTCTTCACTTATCACAATTTTAACCTTCTACCCTCCTTCACACGCCTGCTTCCAGCATCCTGAGTAATTTAGTCATTTTTGTAGCTCCTTTAACTAATTTTGCATAATTTTCAGATTTTTCTGCCTTTTGTTGATCTTGATTTTACAGAACTTGTATAAATTGTTGTTCTAGAGGAGAAACGCTTCAAAATGAGGTGTGTGTGTGTGTGTGTGTGTGTGTGTGTGTGTGTGTGTGTGTGTGTGTGTGTGTGTGTGTGTGTGTGTGTGTGTGTGTGTGTGTGTGTGTGTGTGTGTGTGTGTGTGTGTGTGTGTGTGTGTGTGTGTGTGTGTGTGTGTGTGTGTGTGTGTGTGTGTGCGCGCGCGTGTGTGCGCTTGTGTGTGCGTGTGTGTGTGTGTTTGTTTGTGTGTGTGTGTGTGCGTGTGTGCGTGTGTGTGCGCGTGTGTGTGCGCGCGTGTGTGCGTGTGCGCACGCGCGCGTGTGTGTGTGTGTGTGTGTGTGTGTGTGTGTGTGTGTGTGTGTGTGTGTGTGTGTGTGTGTGTGTGTGTGTGTGTGTGTGTGTGGGTGTGTGTGTGTGCGCGTGCGTGTGTGTGTGTGTGTGTGTGTGTGTGTGTGTGTGTGTGTGTGTGTGTGTGTGTGACCCTCTCGCATGTCTCAGATCCCTCCTTGCGTGTTTGCTGTGCTGTGACTGTCTGGACCCCCTCTACCCTTCTGACCTGGACTGTCCCCTCCCATCTTACCCTGGTTCTGCCCGCCCTTCTCTGACCCCCCCAACAGAACCTGGAGGAGAGGCCTCAGACCCACCTCCCTCTCTCCACCTGTTCCCCGGTTCCTCTGATTCTCTGGGGCTCTCGGGGAGCGGGGGTTGTGGGGGACGGGGTCAGCGAAGCTGGACTCTCATGCAGCACGTTGACCCCCTCTGAAAGGGTTAGGGTCGACGTGCTGGAGCTGCTCCGAAACACCAGGGGGCAGCGCTACTCTCTGGGAAGTTTCTGCTCTGCTCTTGCTGCTGGACCGTTTAAATCATGATGACATCATTTTAGAAGTTCTGTTGTGTTACCAGTAATTTATTAGTAGCTACTAATAAATTACTGGTAACACTTAACAATAAGGGTCCCTTTATTAACGTTGCTTAAGGGTCCTTAAGGTTAGGACAAAGGGACGGGGGGGGGGGGGGGGCTGCTTAGTAATGCATTACTTGACATTAATATTGAGCCGTTGTAACACTTCATTTATTTGGTTTATTAATGCTTAATAATGCACTAAGTAACATTAATAAAGGGGCCCTTGTTGTGGGTGACGGTGGCACAGGAGTTAAGTGCTCGTCCCGTAATCGAAAGGTTGCAGGTTCGAGCCCAGCTCAGTCTGTCGCTGCCGTTGTGCCCTTGGGCAAGACACTTAACCCCCCTTGCCTGCTGGTGGTGGTCAGAAGGACCGGGGGCACCTCGCCTCTGTCAGTGTGCCCCAGGGCAGCTGTGGCCACATTGTAGCTCATCCCCACCAGGGTGTGAATGTGTGTGTGAATGGGTGAACGACTCCATGCTTTCGTTCTTTTTAAACACAGAAACAGTTTTGTTTACCTGTTATTGACGCTACAGTTTCGCCGACGGCTGCCGGCTTCTTCAGGCTGACGCTGATGGTGACGTCACTTCCTTCTCCGTTTATCTGCGGGCAGCAGAGGACGTTGTCGCCCTCTACTGCCCGCTCTCCCCTCTCCGACGATGCAGTCCCATGCGTGGTCCAGCGTGTAAACTCCGTCATCCCTGTTCATGGTCCCACATCCACGTCTCCTTATCTCGATTGCTTCCTTGATCCATCTTTTGTATTTTTGTTGTTCTGTGGTTATGATCCGTGTGCTGTCCCAGTCCATTATATGGTTTTCTGGACCACGCATGGGACTGCATCGTCGGAGAGGGGAGAGCGGGCAGTAGAGGGCGACAACGTCCTCTGCCGCCCGCAGATAAACGGAGAAGGAAGTGACGCCACCATCAGCGTCAGCCTGAAGAAGCCGGCAGCCGTCGGCGAAACTGTAGCGTCAATAACAGGTAACAAAACCGTTTCTGTGTTTAAAAAGAACGAAAGCATGGATTTAGAACCACGACACAGCAAGAACACATCTAAGATGTTCAAAGGGTGAATGACTGATTGTGTTGTAAAGCGCCTTGGGGGGTCCCAGGACTCTAGAAGGCGCTATATCAAATGCAGGCCATTTGCCATATAAAATGTTACTAAATGATTTTCTAATAATTTCATTACATTAGCATTGCTCTTAAAATTGTGGACACCAAAATTAAATGTTTAGAGTTAAATTAATAAATGTGTTTGATTTGTGCAGAGTCTTAATTCATAAACAAATCTTGTTGACGGGACCGTAAACCTGCAGGTTTAACTTTTCCTCTTCAGGATTTCAACGGTAACAACATTAACATTAAACATCAAATTAATGCAAATTACATGTCTTCACTTCATACGTCCATTCTTTTATTCTTCAAGGAAACACGTTCCTTCATTTCCTGTTTAAATAAAAACCACATCCTCCATCCTGTCTGTCGTGCTGTTTAATGTGTTAAAAAGTGTTTATGGACTCAAAATATTCATATTTATGTTCTTACCTACTTTAGAAAGCTTACTGAACAGCCTCTGTTCAGAGAAATAGTTTTAATCCTTCAGGGTTGACAAGCTAATGGCGAGTCCAAACCAGCAGGGACCAGACTGTGTCACCAATACAAACACATGAACCTTCACAGCCGTGATGCTCGTTGATCACCACAGAGTCCACGTGAGCGTAAACACTCTATGGTCCTGGTGGGTTTAGACCAGCTGCTAGCTCATCACGCCTCCGAGCTAATTTCCTGGATGCATCCTGTCCCAGATTCATCCCAGTGTCCTCTTCCTCCAGCCGCCGTATTCGATCGATGGGCCGCGACATGATGAAGAGCTCCAGCGTAAGCGGAGAGATCTACACGCAGGAGCACACAGACGGCAGCCAATCAGACACAGCGCTGGGGACGGTGGGTGGCGGCGGCAAGAAGAGACGCTCCAGCCTCAGCGCGCGCGTGGTGGCCATCGTGGGCAACCGCCGCAGCCGCAGCACCTCACAGATCAGCGGGCCTGGTGAGTCACCACGGCGAGCTACCCTTTTAAGGAACTGATTTATTCTTTTGCTTCAACAAATGCAAGAGTCATAAAAACATGTATAAATGTGAAAGTAGGATAAAATGTGGTCTTATTTCTCTTTTATCCAGAAGGAAAGAGCAAACGGGAGAAGGGCGCCTCGATCCAGAGGAGCACAGAGACGGGAATGGCTGTGGAGTTGCCCAGGAACATGAGCCGGCAGCCGAGCAGAGAGTCCAACAACGGCAGCATGAACAGCTGCAACTCTGAGGGAACGTCAGTGAACTTTTACCACCTTCTGACAGGGAAGCGTCCTGGTTCTGTCTTTCCGGGTCGTTCTCCTGCGGGCAGCACGATCGGATCACAGCTCTGATCATTCTAACCACCTGTTCGTGTTTTCCTTTCGTTTTTTCTCTGGTAGTTTGATTTTCCCTGGAGTGAATCTGGGAGCCAGCAGCCAGTTTAGCAACTTCCTGGATGGACTGGGACCAGCACAGTTAGTGGGCCGCCAAACACTGGCTACTCCTGCAATTGGTATGAAACTCTCTGGTCTTTCTTTTGTCTCTTCTTTGCCTTTTTTCATCCATTATTTTCTTTTTTAATCCTTTCCTCTTGTCGGATGCTTTTAAATAAAATTTTGATGAAAATTCCTTCTCACACTTGTTTCTGATCGCAGTTAACGTAAGCATCTCACTGACTTTTAAATCATCTATCATTTCTCTGTTTGGGGTTGTCTAGGGGACATCCAGATTGGAATGATGGAGAAAAAGAGTCAGCTGGAGGTGGAGGTCATCAGAGCTCGAGGACTTGTACAAAAACCAGGATCCAAGTCTCTCCCGGGTAAGAACCAGACTAGTGCGGCTGACAGTGGCAGAACCCTAGATGGCTATCAGCCACTTACCACAGAGAAAAGCTACTTTTTGTGTCCACCACTAGTAGGGATGGGTACCGAATTCAGTACTTTTTAAGGTACCGACCGAATTCCATAGTACCGACAGAGCACCGATTCACGTCATTTGAAACGGTGCCTCGTTTCGGTACCCGTCCTTCACAATGAGAACTTGTCTAGACAGCTGCGCATGCGCAAGAGCGTTATATCGTTGGTCGCTGCGAGCGAGTTGTAAACAGAGCAGCATGGTAGAAAGAACGCACGCTAACGCTTGGGTCCACTTCACTAAATGTGATGGGTAACTGGGTGATGATGAAACCAGCGACAACGATCTAAGTGAGACATCCTCATCTTAATCTGCTTAGGTAGGTAAATATAATTAGCTTGATATGTTAGCTTCCATTTCGCTAATGGTGCGTTCGCTTTCTCCTCGGAACTCCGAATTCCAGAAGAACATGAACGCGCTCTAAAGTTTGGCTTCACTTTACTAAATGCGACGGGTGATTGGGTGAAGATGAAACCAGTGACAACGATCTAAGTGAGGCATCATCGTTTTAATCTGCTCCAGCAGCTAAATAAACTGTTTAAGATAACGTTAGCTTGGTATGTTAGCTTCCATTGCTACCATTGTTATCAGCTAATGGTGCGTTTGCTTTCTCCTCGGAAATTCTAACTTCCCAGTAGGAAAAATCAAATGAAGAGACGGCAAAAGGAATGAAGATACACAGTGAATTTAGTTCACAGTAAAGATGATTGCTTCAGTTTAATTATCAGCTTATAAAACTACAAGGACGATGTTAAAATACAAACAGTTGTATGTTATTTATCGTGATATTTATCAAATATGGTTATATATTGAGAAAAATATATATTTAATTATAAAAGAGAATTAAAATAATAAACACTCAAAAGTATCTAAAATTGGTACCGTTAAGTACCGGTATCGATTCCTAGGTACCGAGAATTAGTACCGGATCGATTCAAATGTCAAAGGTACCCATCCCTAACCACTAGAGGGCAGCCTAGGATATGAAGTATGTATGTGAGGGAGGAGAGAAGAAGTGATGGGGAGTTAAGATGGATGCCTGATATTGCTACATGTGACGCAGGTTTGAATAAAGCTTGGAAAAGGAATTCTTGCCTACTCGTGCCATTTTCTGATACAACAGCTGACCTTAACACAACCGATTCAAGCTAACAGGAAACCGTACAAATGGTTAATAAAAAGAAGAACGCATAAACCGTTTGCAATCTGAAAATCTACTTCAGTTTTTAAGTCCATAGCTCTTTCAGGGTTTTAAACGCCTTCAGCCTTAATTTTATGAATTGTCCTGAAGTACAAATATGTGGCGTGTAAAGAAATATGTAAAGCATCCATGTTAGGGGATAGAGATCAAACTGAGGTTCCCACTAATTGGTTTTTCATTGTTCGCTCTCAGCTCCGTACGTCAAAGTCTACCTGCTGAATAATGGAGCATATGTAGCCAAAAAGAAAACCAAGATTGCACGGAAAACACTCGACCCACTGTACCAGCAAGCGCTGCTGTTTGAGGAGAGTCCACAGGGTAAAGTCTTACAGGTGAGCAGCAGTTCCCTCTCTTCCTGTCAAAGATTCCCACATCAGAGGCATGATAATAACCACTTTGTCGTTCAGGTGATTGTCTGGGGAGACTACGGCAGAATGGACCATAAAAGCTTCATGGGAGTCGCACAGATCCTGTTGGATGAGTTGGACTTATCAAGCACGGTTATTGGTTGGTACAAGTTGTTCCCACCATCCTCTCTGGTGGATCCGACACTCGCCTCCCTGACACGGAGAGCATCTCAGTCATCTCTGGACAGCTCGCCTGGACCCCCTGGAGTTCGGTCCTAGTGGACCAACAGCCCTGCGCCGTCAGTCGAGTGGTAACAAAAAAATTAAACAAACTCTAGAAATGAGAGAGAAGCAGAAGAAAAGGAGAAAGATGGAAGTGTAGAACAACAACAATCAGAAACAGTCCCAACAAGAAAGCTTTGTTGAAATCTGACAATCACTCCTGTCGCAGTTATTTTTGTCTGTCGTAGGAAGCGGTCACATTTCAGTGTTTCATTTCCTTTCAAAGAGGAATCTCATAGGTTGGTTTTTTTTTTTCAAGCTGGAAGATGAAAACTATGAGTGTCAGCGAATCAAAATGAAACAGGGTGATCTTTAACTGAATCAACATAGCAAAGAAATGTCTGTAAGCATCGGAATGTATGTCCTCGGGACAGAGGTAATGCCCTGCCCTGCCTGCAGGTGGCGCAGTCTTTTCTGCAGCGGCCTCCTCTGGAAGCCCAGCAGACTGCCCCCCTACAACCCCCCCACCCCTCTTATGTGGGAATTCAGTCTGGAAGCACAGGGCCTTCTTCTGGTGCCTAGATCACTGGTCCCTCTTTTCAAAATGTTTACCACGGCCACTCTGGGGCCGCCGTCTTCTAGGAGTCGATTCTTTGTCGTCCATTTCTTTTCCTTTGTTACTTCAGGCACAAAATGTTTTTACAGTGCGTAAACTGCTCATGATGGTGTTGTCAGTCTGATGTGTGCATGGAGAGAAAAAATAAAAGGTTTAAAAAGAATAAAAAATTTTGTAAATGTCTGCAAGTATTTTGCTGGGGTGATGGTAACTGCGATGGCTCATCGTTTTGGCTCCTTCCTGGTTCTGACGTTCCAACAAAATACTCTGGATGGATACTTTATCAATTTTGTTGCCTCTTTAACTTGTTAGTCGTTATTTGTACGACGTAAAGCCAGCCTCTCACCGGACTGTGTCTGTTAGAGACAAACTGGGATTCACAAAGGTTCTTAAGTTCCTTCAAGTCAATTATAAAAGTTTATTTTTTAATCAAGACTACTTTTTCTCAAAGCGGTCATTGCAAGTATCAGGAACATTTCTCTCTGGAAGAAGTTGGGGACCAATAAGACTAATGTGTGTGTGCGTTGTCCCAGTCTACCCCTGCCTGGGGGGGGGGGGGGGGGGGGGGGGGGGTTCTAGGACTCTAGAAGGCGCTTTATCAATACAAGCTATTTACCGTCTAACGTTTGACTGATTGGAAACAAAAATGTATGAACTGTGATTCCAGTTTTATGTCTGCAGACGTGTCTGCATTCCAACCACTTTTCTTAGTGCAACAAAATCCAGGCGTAAACAGAACTGGAATGACACCGAGGGGATGGGCCATCACAATGACATGTCTTAGATTTTTACACCTGACAGTGAGGTTAGTGTTGTTTTCCACGTTCTGCTCCTGGCCCGGGTGCTGGCCAGCCGTCTTTGTATAGATGTATATCAGGCCTCCATGGAGGTTGACCAATAAGTCAATTTTATGTCACTTTCAAGCGTCGCAAAAGTAGAGCGTCACTGTAAAGAAAAAGAAAATAGTTGTCCGCTTACGACAGAGCCGGAAAGGGCCGTCTAATTTTTCACATTTTTGAGGGCGTGCCTTCCCTTACCCCCAGCACGTTTGAGGTTTTTATCTGAACCTTAATTTAACTTTTTTTTTTAACGAAAGCACAAGAGCTTGATTTTTTTACTACAAAAAGTTTAACTTTTCAAAAAAAAATAACAGATAGTTATAAAAAAAGGAAAAAAAGCAGCAAACCCGTCAGTTCAGTTCATCTCTTCGACTTAACCTAGCAGACAAGCAGAAAATAATAACGGTTTCTTTGTGCATCTCTGTGAAGATGAAAGTCGGGACGCCAACGCTCACCCTCTGCTTGGTCTGCTGACTCCTCCCACCATCAAAAGGGGCGGGGCCAGCATGACTTTGGAATCAAGCTGCATGCACATTTTTTTGGAAAACCATTCAAGAAAAAAAGACACTGAACTAGACGCGTGTTAGTTCCACGTACTGTAGGGCCGCTTGTTTGTTGCATGCAGTTGTACAGTTTGCTCGTACTTGAATATTAAAGAGATAAAACCAAGAAGCCATTCCCACGACACCAAGACATTTGAGCTGGGCTGCAGTTTGTTCCACGTCCCTCCATCTGGTGCTGAATGTCTCTCAAACAGAACCCCAAGATCACGCTGATGTCCTTCCTTGTTCCACCAGAAGATGTACTGTACTGTAAAGTCAGACCCCACAGCCCCTCGTAATATTACCCACGCATCATAGCATACCTTCGAGGGGCTGGGGTGATTTTAATTAATATGTAAAAATCAGATATGGAAGTATTAAATATGTTTTAACTGAATAATTTAAAATGTTGTAACACGAGCTGTTATATAAAGGTTTAATGCAGATTCACACAGAGTCATACGCTGTAATTTACACAATAGATTATTGCAAATGATGCCAAGTCGTTTATGGTGTGTTTAATACGGTACAAGATTAGGGACCAGAAAGAGGTACGACCCAAAGCGGTCAACGGGTCACGACGTTTACCACGGTCCCAACGGGGCCATCTTCAGTCCCTCCTCATCAGAGTTTTCGTTTCATCGTCTGGTGGAATTTGGTTTGGTTCTTTTCCTCCTTTTGTCAATATTAACAGGAGAAATTAAAAAAAATAAAATGTTGATTGTTTACAATCTTCTGTGTTCCACTGAGGCAAGAAGAAAATTAGAGAAGAGGAAAAGCGTTCACTGCAACATTTCTTGTTTGTATAACAGATGTGGCTAAAATGATGTGTATGTTTTATATATAAAAAAGTTCATTTTTATTATTAACAAATAAAAAAAGAATGTGTGGAAAAAATACCAAAGGGTCGTTCTAGTTTTTTTTTTTCCAAATCTGATCATTTTGTCTGCGTGAGACAGTCTGGTAGCAAGATATCAATAAAAAAATAACGTGTGTTTCGACCACGCCTGTACATACTTTGAGGTTCATCAGCTTGTAAAAGTTTGCAATTAGCATGACTGCAAATCAGACGTGGGTATGTCGCATACTCATGGCCACCACTGATCTCATCCTCTCCCCTAGCCTAGCTGCTACTTAGCAAATGACAAGATTTATGGTGCTTATTTCTTCCTGAAGGAACGATTCGAAGTTTGCCAAACTTATGGCCGTTTTACCTCTGTTTGACGTGTCTGGATGTCAATTTAGTGATGCACATTCATAGTCCTGGACATATTTTCACACAAAAACTAAAATAACTTTTGCCCCCATTCTAAAATATCAATGCATCTTTAAGCTAGTTACGGTTTTGCCTTCAAGCAGGAAAAATGTGAAAAGTTAGCTTGTTTTCCACCTTTATTCCCCTGGCAATCACGTCACCCCACAACACAGCAACGATTTACTAGAGTTGTGTAACATAACCGATCAACTGAATAATAGATTCATTTAAGCCACAAGAACAAGACTGAGCCCGCTGTAGTAACAAGCAACAAGTAAGGACTCACATGCCTCCAATGGGGCAGCTGCTTCGGTAATGACGTCATGATCACAAGCCCTATCGACTTGCTTTCAATTTTTTGTTCTTCTGTGAACCCATGGTCTGGAAGTAAATGGGCATGACTTAAGGTTGGTTTATGCTTGACGCATCCGCGAGGTTCGCATGGCTCCGCGCGGAAAAATTGCGTCATTTTAACAACCACGCCCCTCCACCGCGCCTCCGCACGGCCCAAACTTTCCGCACCGCGCACCTAGGAAATTTTCTAACCACGTGGACGGTCGGACGCGGAAAAACATGGCAGACTGGCAAGAACTAGTATGGCAGAGGTTGGTAAATACAGACATTTGTATGATTCAGCTCTCAGAGATCACCGTGATCAACATGTTGTTAATAATTCTTGGAGAGAAATAGCTCGCACTGTCGGAAAAGACGAGGACGCTGTTAAAAAATGCTGGAATGCCATGTTGTAAACAACAGTAATTTTTACTTCTACTATGGTGTAGTGTTGGATGCATGCCGTAGAGCTCCATGCTGCCCCCTACAGTTTGGGAGAATATTGGCTCACCGCGGAGACGAGCCGCATGAACCGTAAACGCTGCGAGTTGTGAAGCGCGTTCCATCCGCGAGCCGCATCACCAAGCGGAAAGTAAACGCGTCGAGCATAAATCAAGCTTTAGGCTCCCTACAGCAGAAAAACAGGAGGGCAATCAAAAGACTTTGTCACTACCTTCGTTTTTTTTGTTCGGAGTCCGAAACTTTCTCCCTCGTCTCCTCGGCCTGCCCATTTCAGCCAGTTGTTGTTTTTTTTTTTTGTCATTGCAGCACTTTTATGGTTTGTTTTTATCTGTGAACCAATTTGTGTTTTCTGGCAACATTTTACAATAAGGGTCTATTTATTAATGTTACTTAGTTCATTATTAAGCATTAATAAACAAAGTTTTAGTGTCCTTAAAGTTAGGTCAAAGGGCTGGAGGGTGTCTGTTTGCATTACTTTACATTAACATTAAAATTAAGCAGTTATTAAGAATTTCTTTAATAGTTAATTAATGCTTAATAATGCACTAAGTTTCGTTAAAAAAGGGACCCTTACTTGATTTCAATCTGTATAAAGTGCTATATAAATAAATTAACAAACAGTTTATGTAATGTACACACGTGGTCTTTATAAAATGTAGCTTTGGCTCCTGCAGGCCCGCAGAACAACAAAACGAATGCCGGCCACTGGGGCTACAAACACTATTTTCTAATTCCGCTTGTTACGTGCCACGGATTTCACGCATGCATGTCCGTGAATTTTAAAGACACGTTTTGGTACCAAGGAAGTGCTTATTTTCGAATGGGGGGAAAACGTCATTTTAGGTTTTGTGTGAACATAAGTCCAGGACTACAAATGCGCATCACCAAAGTGACGTCTTCGAACCATGCAGACACGGAGAAAAACAGAAGGTAAATAGCTGTAAGTTCCGCAAACTTCAAATCCTTTTTTCAAAAGGAAAGAACAACATGACCCTGTGGGACGTAGCAGCTAAGCTGGGGGGGAGGAGATTATGTGGTGACGTTATAAATGCGACGCACCAACGTCCGATTTGTAGTCGTGCTAATTACAAACTTTTACAAGCTAATGAATCTCAAAGTACACGACTGGCGTGGTCGAAACAGCCATCGTTACTTTTCGTTTAAACTGAAGTACAACATGCGATCCAGGGCGTAAAGCAAAGCGGATTAGAAAATAGCTCTTTTAGCCCCGTTGACTTCCATTCATTTTTTCATTCTTCCGGGAACCCATGAGCCGACTGGAAAGGGAGGAGACTTGGGCTCCCTATGGGGAATTTCTTCCTTCGGCTCATGGGTCCCCAAAACAAAGAAAAAATGAATGGAAGTGAGCAGGCTCTACCAAAGTTATCTTCTAACCCGCTTTGCCTTACGTCCTGAATCACTCTTCAGTTTAAATAAAAAGTAATGTCTGTTTTGACTGCGTCTGTCACATTATTTAAGATTTATTAGTATTAATTAACCTTTTATCTTGAAGTGAGACTTGAAGCTGTAAAATGAATTGAAAAGAATCGAACTGTGAGACTCTTGTGGTCAGGATCAGGATTATTGTTAGAGTGATTCATTCAGAATTTTTGATTCAAGTACAAAACATATAAATAATGTGATACATGATCATATTGTATTGCATTATAATAATAAAACCTTCTTCAGGTTGTGAAATCAGCAACTTGGACTTTAAACTGCTAGTCATATTTCAACTTTGCCTTAACTACATATCTGTAGAGCTCCAGATATCAGCTCTATAGTTCAGGGTGAAGCGGTGGCTGGGGACTTGTTAATGTTCTTATCTTCATGCAACACCGGTTCTTCTGCTCTGCTTTTACCAGTGGTGTGTCCAGGCCTTTTAAAATGGGGTGGCCCATGTGGGGCACTTGTCTATAAATGCGTGGGACCTATGGTCATCCCTCACAAGATAATTATTTTTTTTCATTCTAGACAAATGGAGTGGAGTGGGACTGGGATCAGGATTCTAAATAGGCTCCTTCAAAGGCAGTTCGACATCTGGGTGTTGTGATTGATGAACACCTGACCTTTAAAGATCATGTTGCCTCTGTTGCTCGTTCATGCCGCTTTGCGCTGTATAACATACGAAAGATCAGACCATACCTAACACAACATGCCACCCAGCTCCTGGTGCAATCTACTGTCGTCTCCCGCCTCGATTACTGCAACGCCCTTCTAACTGGTCTTCCAGGCTGTACTGTGAGACCTCTTCAAATGGTCCAGAACGCAGCGGCGCGTCTGGTCTTCAATCAGCCACAAAGAGCACACGTCACCCCTCTGTTCATTGAGCTCCACTGGCTACCGCTAGCAGCACGCATCAAATTCAAATAGCTAACACTAGCATACAAAGTCCGAGACGGTACGGCTCCCATCTACCTGAATCCTCTTGCAAAGGCTTACGTCTCGGCCCGGCCGCTCCGGTCATCACAGGATGGTCGGCTAGCAGTGCCTACACCACGCTCAGGACAATCCAGACTCTTCTCATGCATCGTTCCACAAATGTGGAATGACCTACCAAGCACTACCAGAACAGCGGCGTCCTTTTCAATTTTCAAGAAACTCCTGAAGACCCTGCTCTTCAGAGAGCATCTTCTAAACTAGCACCCTCCCTGCACCCGTCCCCCTCTCTACCGTCCTCTCCTTGTTCCCTCCTCTCCATGACTGATGTCAAGTTGCTGTTGTTATTGTTGTTGTTAGCCTCAAGGGCAACATGCCGATTATCACTTGTAAGTCGCTTTGGACAAAAGCGTCTGCTAAATACATAAACATAAATACTATTTATGTCAATATGAATAATCAATAATAAAAATACAGAAATGTTCTGTGGTCCGGGGCTGTAAAGTGTTGTTAAGGGTGTATGCTGCCACCTACTGTTTGGGGTTTATAATCCTAAGCCTTTTCTGGACGATGTAAAGTCAATTTAAATGGAACTCAGTGGGGTGGCCAATCCGATTTCAAGGGTGGCATGTGCTACCCCAGGCCACTCCCTGGACACGCCCCTGGCTTTTCCTCACCTGTACACCAAAGAGACAGGAAGGGAAGAGGGGATAGGTGAGACATGGAAGTGAAAGAAAAAATGAAGAACAGAGCCTCCTTCTGCCCGCCAGGTTGAACAAATAATGTTTTCCAGACAGCTTCCTCTCTGTGTTCTCCTGCTTCGTGTTGATATTCATGTTGTTAAGTGTTGTTGTGGGGTTAGGGTTAGTAAATAAAAGCCATTTACCACCTCCAGCCATTTTATTGAACTTTGTTACATCTTGTTTATTTGGTTATATAATTTTGATGTATACTACATTGTAAAGGACATAATCAGTCTAATTATTTTACTCACTAGTGGTTTAAACTAGTCTTGCCTGTTCTATTTGTAGTGAAATGTACCAAAGGCCAAGTTTTTCATCAAAATGAACAGAAATTGACTTTTTCATTTGCAGACACAAACATCTCACCTGTCTGGCCTCCCAACAAGAAAAGCACTGCACAATGGCCTTGTCGCCGTCTAAAGGAGCCATAATAAGCCTAGCTCCCTTATCTTGGCTGGAACTAAAGTCATGCAGAAAGCCTGACTTTTACTCTGAGTAGAGTTTATCTTCCCTGGCTGACAAATTACTCTGAAACTCCACATGATCATATTCTGTAAATGAACAAGATCCCAAAGTGATTGAATAACCTGTGCAATAATCAATGATGTGTTAAAATTAATATTTTTCCTGCAACGATTCATTTCAGATCTTAAACTACAGCAGATCCGTGTTTTTGATGTATGTTCACACCTTGTCGTAATTGTTGAATTAACCTTTTAACATTCTCTTCACACTAAGAGTTAACCTCTCTGAGTATCTGCGTGAAGAAGTGACTTTCTAAGGTCTTTGTTAACACCCTTTAAAATTGTCAAATTCTGATTCGTCTAAGTTTATCAACAATAAAGTTAATAGAGGCTAGAACACTTACTGGTCTAGCCGGTTCTCCCGCTGCCTCCGGGTTCAGCCGACCGGTGAGCAAGCGTTTGGAACCATCCTCTCTTTTGACCCAAAGGTCAAAGCCTCTCTGCAACGCTTGCGAGTGATTTCAGACACAACGGCTCTTTTAAGAGCCACCGAACAGCCTTAGACGGACATCTAACCTGCAGACCCTGGTTGCATCTCACGGCCGGTGAAAGCTGAATTCAAAAGGAGCAACGACTCTTTGGGTTTTCGTGGTCACGACGTCGGGTGAACTCACCACTCGGGCTGCCTTTCCTCCAGACCGCTGAGAGCAACAGTCACGTGAGGGTGTCGTAGACTCTGCACACCGGCGTCGGATGGTTTCATAACTAAAGTTTAGCTTATCAAACCATCTAACCATCTGTCTGTCAATCCATCCACCATCCATTTTCTGAACCCGCTTGTCCATGTAGGGTTGGGGGGGGGGGCTGGTGCCTATCTCCAGCGGTCAACGAGCAGTCAGGCGGGGTACACCCTGGACAGAGAGCCAGTCCATCGCAGGACAAACAATCATGCACACACACACACCTAAGGACAATTTGGACAGACCAATCAACCTAACAGTCATGTTTTTGGACGGTGGGAGGAAGCCGGAGAACCCGGAGAGAACCCACGCATGCACAGGGAGAACATGCTAACTCCATGCAGAAAGATCCCAGGCCGGGAATCGAACCCAGGACATCTCGCTACAAGGCAACAGCTCTAACCACTGCTCCACTGCGCAGTCAGCTTATCAAACCATACAGCCAAATTTATTTTATAACCCAGACACTACAAACTCTCTCCGGTACTTCAGAAAGGTTTAGCTAAAACATCTAGCTCACATTCCATCATGTCATCCATACCTTGTCATGTGCAATCATTTAGTTTAGGAAAATAGAATTAAAATAATTACGATTTTCTTGACTCTGTCTGGATTAATATGAAGTGTGTGTGTGTGTGTGTGTGTGTGTGTGTGTGTGTGTGTGTGTGTGTGTGTTGGTGTGTGTTCCCTGAATAGTCAAAGAAACTAAAGTCTTCTGATTAAACATTCAACGATCAATCAGATTGATATTTCATGTTTATATGGAACTTCACATCTTATTGATCATTTATTAAATAAGTAGCAATCCTTAACACTACAGGTGTGCTTTAAAATAAATATCACTAATGTCACTCACTCTATTTTGTGCTAAATGAGAAAACAAAACATGATGTTTTTTTAAACAAAAACATTGGATTACAACAAAGCAGATAAAATGGGGCATAAATAAATACATAACATCCATTTTCATTCCATCCATCCATCTTCATCCACTTATCCGGAGTCGGGTCGTGGGGGCAGTAGCCTAAGGCGAGAGGCCCAGACTTCCCTCTCCCCAGCCGCTTGGGCCAGCTCCTCCGGGGGAATCCCAAGGTGTTCCCTGGCCAGGTGAGAGACATAGTCCCTCCACCGTGTCCTGGGTCTACCTTTAGGTCTCCTCCCGGTTGGACGTGCCCGGAAAACCTCACCAGGGAGGCGTCCAGGAGGCATCCTGACCAGATGCCCGAGCCGCCTCAACTGGTTCCTCTCGATGTCGAGGAGCAGCGGGTCTACTCCGAGCCCCTCCCGGATGACCGAGCTTCTCACCCTATCTCTAAGGGAGAGCCCAGCCGCCCTGCGGAGAAAACTCATTTCGGCCGCTTGTATCCGTGATCTCGTTCTTTCGGTCACTACCCAAAGCTCCTGACCATAGGTGAGGGTAGGAACGTAGATCGACCGGTAAATCGAGAGCTTCGCCTTCTGACTCAGCTCTCTCTTCACCACGACAGACCGGTACAACGCCCGCATCACTGCAGATGCAGCACCAATCCGCCTATCGACCTCACGCTCCAGTTTTCCCTCACTCGTGAACAAGACCCCGAGATACTTAAACTCCTCCACTTGGGGCAGGCCCTCATCCCTGACCCGGAGAAGGCTTTCTACCCTTTTCCGAATCAAGACCATGGTCTCGGATTTAGAGGAGCCGATTCTCATCCCATACATAACATAATAAAAGAAAACACATAACATGTAGAAGAAATGTAATGCAAATAAATTAGTCATTCAAATGATTGCAAATGTAAGCACATTAGCTTCCCTGCAGCTCAAACCGGCTGGTTACAGGGCCGAAATGCAACCATACAAACTAAGAAATTAAAAGGTAAAACAAAAGCTCACAATAGAAACATCACAATAGAAACATCACAATAGAAACATCACGCGACTGTTTGGAAGGCCAAACACAACAAAACTGGATAAAAGCTGACGAATAAAGGGAAGTGAAAGATCTGATGGCACGTGTCGCCTCCCGTTCCCCAAACCTTGTATGACACAAACTTTTATTATTCTAATCTGTAACGTTTGATGTGTCGTTCCTGTTTTTTAGGGATTTTGCCTGCAAATCTCCCTCTCGTGTCAAAATATATCAATCCAAATTTGAAAAGATGGTCCCCTCAGCCAGCCTGAACAAAAAAGTCATCAAATATTGATGAAGTTTCCGGTGGGTGACAGCATGACGATGTCCTGTTATCGCATCACTGTTATTTATGCAGAAACAAAGTCCAGAGAACAAACTGATATCACAGGTGAAAGGTCACAGCAGAGGAAGAACTGATTCTGCTGAGGCTGCAGAGCAACATGAGGAAGATCTCCGAGCAGGGAAGTGACCCGCAGGAAGACCGAATTCATGATCTGGAGAGACAAGCAACACTTTATATAGAATTTGCTAAGTTACTAAAACTGGCTGAAACCTGTCTGCTGAGCTAACACCGCCTGAAGACTGCCTCCATTCAAAGCTGAAGGTGAGATTTGATTAGTTCTATTTCTGTTTGATCAACCATTTCTTCCAAGCGTTGCTGGACACCGGAGAACAGCAGATATTTGCTTGGTGGATGGGGAAATGTGCTGCAGTTAGTTTAGCCACGGCTCTTTGGATGAAGTAACTTTTCCTTTTGTTTCTTTTATTTTGGACGTCTGACCACATCTAGTTCACTTTAGGGCACCGCTGGTAGCTCTGTGTTCTATAGCAGCCCTACTCAACAGGCGGCCCAAGGGCCAGAACTGGCCCGTCACCAGTGTTGGGAGTAACGCGGTACAAAAGTAATTAATTACTGTAATGCATTGCTTTTTGCTGTAATGTGGTAATGTAAGGCACTACAGGGAAAGAAAACGGTAATATTTACTCGGTACAGTTGTCAGTAACGCGGTAATTACAACGCATTTTTAAACCCAGAATCAAGACGTGGGTTTCCTAAAAATTCAAATTGCAGGAAGCCTGAAAAAAGATCCAGTATCCACATATATGACGTCATTTATGGACTCAGCTTTGCGTGCATTCTCTGAGCAGAGAGGACGCCGCGGTAACGGCTCAAATACTCCAGCTGCGTCCTGCGCGGCCGCTGTTATATTCACAAAACCGCTCCACCAAAACAAAGTCATTCGTTTGCGATCGCTTATATCAGCCCATATTCTCTGGTACTTCATGTACTTTTCAGCTGATTCATAATCTGTGCCCCGGTGATTTCAACTCATTGCTGCTGGAGCACAGCGCAGATTAAGCTTTTTGTTTGTTTGTTGTTGCATTCGGTAGATCCCTTTGGCTGATTAGTTAGAAAGTAGGAAGTCTAGGAAACAGTTTTTCTGGAAGACGGAGAAAACATGCAGCATGCAGGAAGGTTAGAGAGAGAAAGGGCCGGAAATTATTCAAATAAAATCAAGAAAACAAAACAAAGTGCTTGAAAAGAAAAAAGTAGGTACATTTATCCCCAATACACACGTTTACCAGTGAAAAGCAATAATATATAAGCATTTAATATTTATACATGTGATAGAATCAGATCACCCCAGAAGTCAGTCCCACATCCAGGGCCGTATCAAGGCATTTGGGGACCAAGGCAAATATAGGCTTGGAGCCCCCACCACCTCACTCCCTGCTCAGTTAATATAAGATGGCAGCGTGCTGAGAGTACAGATTGTTGTTGCTTTTATTTAATAAACAATCATTTTAAAGCACTGTTATTATATCTGACTGATTTTAACAGCAACCCTAGCTCAGACACCACATCACCTTCCACATATATGTCATGAGCTCACTGAGCGTCACATGACCAGATTCATACTGAAGTTGTATTGGTGAAAGTAACTTAAAGTAATGCAAAAGTAGTGTAATGCCTTACATTTTAAAATCAGTAATATTGTAATGTAATGAATTACTTTAAAATGACGGTAACAAGTAATAAATAATGCATTACAGTTTTGAAGTAGCTTGCCCAACACTGCCCGTCAGTTATTTTGGTCGGGCCCATTGCCCACATACCTCTTAAATTATTTGTTTAATAGCTGCGACTTAACTGTAAACATGATAGTTCACATTTGAAGGTGTGGAGCTCCACCGTTTAGGCTGGTGGAAAGTTTACAACAGCAGTTTGTTGGGAAAACAAGTCGCATCCAAAAAGAGAAGAGACGTGAGTTGGACAGCTAAAATAGAACATTCAGTGATGACTGGACTGATAGTAGTAGTAATAATAATAATAATAATAATAATAATGGGCTGGATTTTAAAGCGCTTTTCTAGTCACCCAAAGCACTTTCCATTATTTCATTCACTTTCACGTTCACACACTCCCGGTGGCGGTTAGCGGCTATGTAGCCACAGCCTCCCCGGGGTGGTCTGACAGAGGCAAGGCTGCCATTTGCGCCATCTGCCCCTCTGACCACCACCAACACAGGCAAGTCGGGCGAAGTGTCTTGCCCAAGGACACAACGACAGAATGCCCCTGTCGGGAGCTAGCATCGCTCCTCCGATCACTATATAAAAAGCTGGTGGAAAACCCAAGTGCCTTGTTCATCACTGCTCAGAGAATACAACGTACGGAGGTATTTCAAGACGACTCACGCCAACTTTGATGAGGAATATCCACCAGACTCAGGGACAACAAACTCTAAGCTACCAGTGAAGTGGTGTGATTTTCACTTGCAAAGCTATAACATCTCTCTGAAGTTCATGCATACTGGGCTCGACACACGGGAGGCGACATCGCCTCTCCTTCATTTGTTTTCAATGAGACATGCGCGACAAAGCGATAATCGCGGGTCTCCCTCCTACTAAGCGAAACGCGAAAAACGTGCGTGTGAAATTTGGCGCTCGTGCACGTGTCATGCACAGGCGACCCAGCGACGCAATCCCAGAAAGGTGAAATATTTTCAACTTTTCATCGCCGTCGCTCGGACGAGGACAAATCAGCGGAGGTTTCGTTCACTGACCAATGAGCGGACAGGTTACTCCGTACACCTCCGAGCAAACATGGAAGAGAAGTTGATTATTATTATGTTTTATAGTAAAATCAGAAGTAAGATTTCACATAACTCTAGCAGCACCTTGTGAAACATCCTATCTACCGCTTTATTAACTCTGAAACGCTTAAATAACCTTAATTCCCTCCAACCTGACACAGCCAATCAAAACAACGGAAGTTTAGATTTCGCCATGGAACAGAACGCGTCGACGGCTTTGCCGCTGGCCGCGGGTCGCCTCCCGTGTGTCCGGTAATAAAAGCGACAGCGACAAATTTCGCTGATCGTGGTCGTTTGTCGCCTCCCGTGTGTCGAGCCCCTTATGACTAAAAAGAAAAGACAATGGTACATTTCAAGTGATGGAGCACATGGAAACGAGCAGTCCCCTGGCAAAAGCCTTATGACCGTTTGGCCCAATAAATAATTTAATTGAATCCCCCTGTTGTTTACTCAGTGCTGCCCTCTTCTGGTCAGACAGGAGACTGTCATAGTTGTCAGGGTTGAAATATGGAGCCAACCGTAAACCAGAGCTTGGAAGGGTGATTGAAGGCCTTTCATGACCAAATGAAACCCGGGAGACAAAAGAGAACTCAAACAGCAAAATCACACAGGAGCCAACAAGTTTCTGACTCAGAATTATGTAAACAGTCACCAACAAGTGAGTGAGAAGGGCAATCTCCTCTGGATCGTGTTTCAATACCCCAGTATTCCTGCTGAGATGTCATCAAGCCTCTTTCTTCATCATCACCTACAGAAGGACTAGACGAGCAATGCTGGTTTCTGGGTTATAAACGACGTTTGTGGGTGTAGATTTATTTTCTTACAGCTGAAATCCACCTGCAGTTACTGAGCATCATCATTTATGTTTCCATTTGTGTTTATTATAATATTAATGATTTCACCACTTAGAAACTCGACTCTTATTCTTGCTTTAGTCACAACCGCTGTTTCAGACACTGTTTCTCCTCTGACACGCCAGGTTCTCCTTCCTCTGGTTCTCGTGGATTTCTCCAGCTGATTGGTTTCTAGGGGGGGAGGTGGGATGGCCGTCAGTTCTCCAAAAGACAAGTAAGTTAAAAGACATTTCATAGATGAATCAATCAATGCAACATTATTTTCAGACGTTCTAAACTTAAACATTTTAAAGCAAACACTTAAAAGAAACCTGCAGGATGTGGAATATTTAACTTTTTAACATGACATCTGCGGCTGGGGGTGAGCCCCCACGCAGCTTCAAAATAAACAGAAAATCTATGACTTACTCATGTGTCTACTACTGACATCACAGTAGGGCTGCACAATATATCATAAATATATTGTTATCGCGATATCAGCATGCACAATATATCGTAAATATATCGTTATCGCGATATCAGCATGCACAATATATCGTAAATATATCGTTATCGCGATATCAGCATGCACAATATAGCGTAAATATATCGTTATCGCGATATCAGCATGCACAATATATCGTAAATATATCGTTATCGCGATATCAGCATGCACAATATATCGTTATCGCGATATCAGCATGCACAGTATATCGTTATCGCGATATCAGCATGCACAATATATCGTTATCGCAATATCAGCATGCACAATATGCTTATCGCAAAGAACAGATAAATATAGCAATGAACGGTCAGCTCAAATGTTTGCCACACATGATGCATTCTGTTAGTCAAACGGAAGCATGATGTATGTTTAACAAATCAAACAGAGCTCTTCACCCATTTGGCCAATCAGGTGGGTTCTCATAGGTTAGATGCCCGCCCCCGAGGCGGACGGTAGTTCATTTAGATGGTTTGCAAACACCGGAGTTAGCTTTGTTCTGCTCTTTCTGCTGATTCTGCTTTTCCCGGGATCCACTGATCGCCTTTTCTTGTTCATTTTATTTTTCCCTTTCATCACATCTTTCACTTTTCTCATTTTTATGATTTTTTAATTTTTGTTTTGATTATTTTTGTTCATGAGTTAAGTTTTTATTAATCGCAAGTAATATCGTCATTGCAATATTAATCACTGTTATCGAATATCGCCGGTTTTCCTAATACTGTGCAGCCCTACATCGCAGAGTCAGTCCCTCCAACACAGAACACAAATACATTCAGAAAATGTCTCGTAGGTATTTTGCCGTGTGGATTGTCTTCTTCATGCTGGGCCTGGGAACGCTGCTGCCATGGAACTTCTTCATGACCGCCACCAAGGTGCAACAACAAAACGATTTCCCTCAGACTATCACAACGGGTTTTACGTTAACTTTCATTTTAAAAGCAGCGAAAAGTTAAGCTGATGCTTGGTTCTGTCTCTGCAGTACTTTACGAGCCGTCTGAAGGACTCTGTGTCTACTGAGATTTCAGCAAATGAAACAAGGGAAGGAGAAGAGCACCGCAGTGTTCTGGAGGCCAAGTTCAACAATGTGATGACGCTTTGTGCCATGTTGCCTCTGCTGGTCTGTACCTGCCTCAACTCCTTCCTGTACTCTCTGTAAGTCCTAACAAAACAAAAACCAACGACCAACAAAGAAAAGTTCATTGAACTCATTTAATAAATGAATCAGGTGACAATAAGGTGTCTGCTTTAGGTTTAAGGACCTGCATCACACTACTCTTCACCTTCCAGAGGAACAATAGGCAACATATGTGATAAAATATTACCTCTGGCATTTTCGAGATGTCATCTTTTATTCAATGTGTTGTTTTATAACGTACTTTTCAAGACACTCTAAGTCAGGGCTGTTCAATTCTGGGCCTCGAGGGCCAGTATCCAGCATGTTTTAGTGGTTTCTCTAGTCCAGCGGTTCCCAAACTTCTTTAGCCGCGCACCCCCTTCTATGTCCCCGACCATGTTGACGCACCCCCCAGCCCCACATCAGGGCATGGCTATATATATATATATATATATATATATATATATATATATATATATATATATATATATATATATATATATTTGTGTGTGTGTACATATATATATGATATATGATATAAATACATATACATATACATATATGTATTTATATACATATATATGTATATATATCATATATATATATGTACACACACACACAAATATATATATATATATACATACATATATGTATTTATATACATATATATATACATATATATATATATATATATATATATATATATATATATATATATATATATATATATATATATATATATATGTATACCGTAAATCCTCTAATATTGGCCTGTGTTCAATTAACGGCCGGGTATCATATTTTGGTCGGTGTCGGAGTCGGCGGAGGTGAATAATGGCCGGTCTCTTATTGTGGCCGGGTGGAATGTGGTAACAAGCAAGTACGGGGGGCGGTTGCGTCATCGTCTCACTTTTGATTTGCCAGTGATAGACCGCGAGAGTAACTTTAACCGTGCGGAGACGAAGAGGAGGCGAAAATTTGATCAAGTTCAAAGAGAACGTGCTGATTATGCTGCAGAACACTCTGGGGAGCAGTAGGGGTTGTATGAACTAGTCGACTTCACTATAGAGACTTTTTATGCCTGTCATCGACTAGTCGCTGTCACGTGATAATGACCGGCAAGATGCAGTCCTCGGAAAAGACAGCAGCCTGCTGTCAGCAGGTGACAAGCTCCTGCGCTCGGGGGGGGGCAACGCGCTCTGCCAGAGCGTCGGTACTGACACGCGATTGTTCATGTCGGCTCATTTCCTTTAATGTTTTCTGTCTTTTTTTGCGCCTGATGTGTTTCGCTGCTGTGGAGCGGGGCGCATCACCTTGTCCTCCGGTGACGCACCGATCACTGATGCGGCCACCAAGCAGCGAGCACTCCGCTGTTTTAGCGGTCGGTAGATCTTTTAGAACTGCAGTTCAAAGGTAACTCATGAGGTGAATATATATGAACCCAGGTAGCAGTTTCTCTTTAGGACTGAGAGGAGATGCAGGAAGATAATAAACAGACAGGACAGAAAAATAGTCAAATAAAAACAAGTTAGTTTTTGTACCTGCTGGTTGCAACAAACAGACACGTCCTCTCAGATGGACCTCAAGAGTCTTTCTGTCCTTCTTTCAGTATTTCTCAGAGACTGCGTGTCCTGGGGAGCCTGCTCATCATTATGTTTGTCTTCGTGGTCACGGCCGTTCTCGTCAAAGTTCCTCTGGAGCCGCTTCCTTTCTTCTCTGCGACAATGGTGAAGATTGTCATCATCAACTGTAAGCCTTCTTCTCAACAACCTGTAGGGGGTGTTTCAAAACAGTGTTTGAAAACTTTATTAATAATTTGTAAAAATCGGGAAAGGAAACAGTATCGTGTAATTTGTTTTTTATAAACAAAACATTTATAAAAAATGACCAGAAACAATAATTAAGTTAGTCTAAAGTTCTGCTTAGAATGATCAGAGTGGATGTGAGGCGTTTTTAGTGAGAGAGCTCAGAGATTAAAGCTAAAAGTCTGGATTATTTTAGTCAGGATTGGTGGAGCGTTGAGTTTTGTCCAGTCGACTAACAGAAGACAGTCCTGCCATGTTAAACATACGCCCCATCACTAAAGCTGCCACAGTCAGGGCTGAATAAGATGCTTGTGTCCTTTGGTGGTCCAGAGCTCATGAAGCTGTTGTTCTTCATCGGCCTGTTTCTTTTGCAGCCTTCGGGGCGGTGCTGCAGGGCAGCCTGTTTGGGATGGCGGGTTTCCTGCCTGCTTCATATACGACTCCCATCATGAGCGGTCAGGGACTCGCTGGAACGTTTGCTGCCTTTGCTATGATCTGCGCCATCGCAAGTCTGATCAAAAGCCGTCGAAACTAAAATCAGCATCTCATTTATGATTTAGTATCTCACTTCCTTCCTTCCTCCTATCTCCAGGTGGCTCGGACCTTCAGGACGCGGCGTTCGGTTACTTCATCACGGCCTGTTTTGTTATTTTTCTTTCCATCCTCTCTTACCTCCTGCTGCCTAAACTGGTAAACACAAACAGCTGACACTCAAGCCTGCTCTGTTTACTTTTAGATTTAAACAGCGTGGAAGCAACAGTTTTTAAAACCTCGAAGCAAATACTCTACCAGCAATGGCTCCAAAAACATGTGGCAGAGGGATAAAATCACCACGACGGCTATCGTCATTTTGATATCAGTTCCTGGCATTGGTTAACTTTCACCGATACCAATATTGGTACTGGCACCGATACCGGTTCATCCCTACTCAGGACCCATGCACCGATGGTAATGATAGGGGAATCCAGTCCTGTGTTCTCAGTCCTCACCTCTTCATCCTCACGCATGACTGCTCACTTATTCTCACCATTAACACCATTTTTTATTTCACCGACAACACCACTATTGTAAAACTGGGTCAGAACAACCATGAGACAGGCTCTGGTGCAACTTAAACTAGATCAAATAAAAAAAATAGATTTCAGGAAATTATAATGGACGGAGAAGTCTGGACTTCCCATCAGAGACTGCTTTATGTACCGGGGGGGGGGGGGGGGGTCCACATCCCGGCCGATCTCACTGCTTACCTGGTAGAAAAAGACCAGAAGAGACCGTAGCAGAGAGGGTTAGCGTTAGCTACCAGCTGTGGATGAGGTGTGTCCCAAAGACCTTCTGTCCAGGTCTGCATGCACGGTTTATCAATGAAAGTGTCCGGTTTG
>NC_091746.1:29167645-29250145 GCF_043380555.1 Nothobranchius furzeri
TTTTCCATCATGATGCTTTCTTCATCGTATTCATGATCCTGTTTGCCTTCAGTAATGGATACCTGGCCAGTCTGTGCATGTGCTATGGACCAAAGTAAGAACCTACCAAAGGGTAGAACACACACTGGTGTCCCAGTTCACCCACAGAGAGGTTTAAATGAGTATTTTTCAGATTGATGCGCAGTTTCATAAAAACATAAAGTATGGTGGATAGATCTTCTCTAACAGATGTCTGTTATTTTGTAGGAAAGTTCTTCCTCATGAAGCAGAAACGGCTGGAGCCATCATGGCTTTCTTCCTCTCCCTGGGTTTGGCTTCAGGAGCGGCCGTGTCCTTCATCTTCAGAGCACTGGTCTAACTCAGAATTCCTCGTTTACCGCTGGTCTAACTGGTAAACACTCTGCTTGTGCTGGTCTACAGGAACGGAGCCACCTTGATAAATATGTCCCAGCTGAAGACAATTCTGAAACTGGATTTTTGTCAGATTTTCTTTTATCAAGGACATCTTAGTTTAAAAACAGGGAGCTGGACTTCTGGTTCTTGTGTCAAACCTGTTGATGCTAGTCTGACTGGGAGAAAATGACACATTACAGCTCTGATGCTTGGATAAAAGCCAATGACTGTCAGAGCTTCAGCTCCTGCCTCAAGTACAACTTTACTCTCCACCAGCTGATGTTCACACGAACCCAGATAACTGTTATACTTTGTCTAGATGTCGCCGTGTGTTGTGCGATGGGAAGGCTGTTGTTGGTTTAGCATCCAGGAAACAGCAAAGAACATCGACTAGTAGAAGCTAACCATTAGCAACTCCACAACATGGCAGAGCTCCTCCAGGCTTGTGTTATTTGTGGAGATAAAACATCAACTTTGCAGAGCAAACACAGTCAGTGGTGGAGTCGCGTAGCTGTTGGGGGTAGAAGTTTGTTGGAGAAGTGGAAGTGAGGGGGGCGGTGTCGGTACAGGATGTGCTCGGGTGCAAGATCGGCTCAGGGTCCTTCGACTGCCGATGACGTCAAATTAGTTACTTGAATCTTACGGAAATTACGTCATCACGTTACGTTGGTCCAGGCAAATTTTTCTGTTGGAAAGATGGACAACTTTTACGAAGAAATCCATCATTACCTCTTTGAAAATACACTTTTAGCACAGAGCTGCATGTATGTTAAGGCTGAACGATTAACTGCATGTGCAATTAAATTGCGATGTGACAAAAGGAGATTTTCCAATCGCAAAGGCTGCAATTTGGCAGCGAGTGGTTAGCGCAATGCTAATATACATGGAAAAACCCATAGGAATGCTAATGCTAATATCACTGATTACCATTCTTACAAATTATGAATTAGGAACGTGCCAAATGATTACATTTGGAGTCTAATAGAAAGTAAAACTACCATCAATCAAATAAGTACAGACAGGTATTTTAGTAAAGCCAGAAAACTTTTAACTCCAGAGTTTTGGCTAGCAGCTATGAACGTAACTGAACTACGCATGGACAAGACGTCAAAAACTCTAAACACAAAATACTTCAATAAACGGGACACACTTCTTTCCTGCAAATACAATCTCACAGGTGTTGCTAATACCTATGATCCTTCAAGGGATGTGCTCAAAGAGGAGTTCAACATTATGAATACATTATAATGTTTTATTTCACAAATACCATTATAAACACAAACTTACGTCTTAAGAAACATTATTTTAATAACAAAGCTGTATTTTGTCCGAGAGGGTTTGCCGTACTTTGACGTCATTGGCAGTCGAAGGATCCCGAGCCGATCTTGCACCCGAGCAAATCCTGTACCTTCACCGGCAGTCTTGCAAGTCTTATATTCGAGATTAGCAAACATCTCACCTCTGATTGGCTAACAGCAACATGATGACTCATCCACGGCCTTCATTCTTTCTTGACTAAAAAGGCAACGTTGATGTTTTATCTCCAGTAATAACACAAGCCTGAATGTGTTCCACCATGTTGTGGAGTTGCTAGTGCTAATGGTTAGCTCCTGCTAGTTGAGACCATAGATATGTATATAAACACGGGTTTATGTACACTTCTATGGTTGAGACATGTTCTGCTCTCTTCTTCCTGTGGGCGGCCACAAGCCCGGGTGGGCGGGGCCATGAATACAAATTTTCCCTGTGACGTAGGAGACCATCTTTTTCTGATGCACTTGTTTCTTTGTTTTAAGTAGATGATGCAGGAGATGGAGGTTGAAGCAAACGTTAATGTTCAGCATCCATAGGAAACTCAGTGACCAATTGTATTTTAGAAAAAAACAAAGATTAGCCCGTTTCTATGAGAACAAGATAAAGACCTTTTTCACACTTCCTGGGTTTTTAACCGGAAATACGTCATAGGCAGGGAAAACATTCGTTATTGCAGCGATACTGCGGCGTATAAGGCTGATTCTTGCCTTCTTTGCAAGAGAACGCAAAGAAGGCAGCATGATGCCATGTTAGCCCGTTAGCCTCGCAGGTAAATTGTTGTGCTAAGCAAACTCTGTGTTCATGACAAGTAACTGGTGCTGAACTCATAGTTAGCTAAGAGCTCCCACCATGCAAAATAAAATCAGAGACGCCACGTTCATCAACAGATATTTATCCCATTTGTACAATATAATTATGTATTTTATTAGATATTCATTATTATACGTGTGTATGTTGTTAGAACACATATTTTCACAGCGAACTTTTTTATTGTAAGAACAAAAAAATTATATTGTCAGAAGTAGCTTAACAGGTCGAGCGGGTTGTCCAGTAATCGGAAGGTTGCAGGTTCGATCCCGGCTCCGGACAGAGAATTCTGCTGTTGTGTCCTTGGGCAAGACACTTAACCCACCTTGCCTGCTGGTGGTGGTCGGAGGGACCGGTGGCGCCTGTGCTCGGCAGCCTCGCCTCCGTCACTGCGCCCCAGGGCAGCTGTGGCTACATCGCAGCTCATCACCATCAGTGTGTGTGAATGGATGAATGATGCACTGTAGTGTAAAGCGCTTTGGAGTCCTTCCTCTGAGAGGCGCTATACAAGTGTGGGTCATTTATCATCATATCATGTAATATCAATGTAATTTATTTATTTCTCATGGGTGGCGGCTCTGCATCCCAGCCCCGCCTCCTTTTGCCGTGTCTTCTGTGGTTTTCAGTGTTTATTTTGAAGTTTATATTGGGCAAATGTAAAAGGCTTGTAGTGTAGAAACGATCCATGCCGACTGAAATCTGAACTAGTTAGAAACGGAGATCCCCCGTCGATGACACACTTCCAGGTTTTGTGAAAAAGGTCTATTTAATTAATTTCAGTTGAAGGTGTTGGTAGCCCCTCCCCCAGGCAGTCTGACCAATCCGCAGACTGAATTTCCTGTTTAAATTGATCAAAGTTAACTGACACGTAATAATATAAATGACTGGATTTGTCCTAAAGAGACCTGCTGGAACACCAGACCTGGTTTTATCTGGAACGGAGCAAAATTACGGACCTGATCAGAACGTTTCCGGAGCTAGAAACAAGTCAAGACCTGGTCCAGATCTACTCCATAGACCTGGTCAGAACATGTCTACAGGTAATCAGTTGACCTGATGGGAACTTGTGTAGAACTAATCATTAAGCCTGATTCGACCTGGTCTAGAGCTCCTCAACAGAAATGATCCAATGTGGTCTAGACTGTAGAGCACATTGATGAACCCGATCAGAACTGGTATGGTTACTCATCAACTAACCCTAACCTAACACCTATAATCAGTGGGTTATTAACAGACTTCTAAACAATGTGAGGACTGGCTAAAGACCAATTCAGTCATTGAATCAGGTGTTGAAGAGCTGATGGAGATAGAGGCCCTCCACAACCAGGAATGGATAACCCTGTTGCCCTACATTCTTTCTTTAGTTACCCAGTTACCCTGGGATCCCCTAAAGAGCCAACTGGTAACACTGATAATGTTCAGCTTTTAATTGCAAACTTGTTTTAATTCTTAAACAATTTCAAGAACATTTCATGATTTGAAGGTGAGCAGAGCTTCAGGGACAAATGGGACGTCAATCAAAGTTCCTGAGATCCAGAAAAACCTGGAAGTATTTGGATTGAGTCGAAACCTGGATCGACTTTAAGAAGGTGTGGCTGGGACTGGATCAGTCTTTGGATGCGGTCCAGGATGATCTGGTTTGAGCTGCAGCAGTCCTCGGGTCTGTACGGAGCCAAAATGGTTAGAGCCCCTGCCACCCTAAGACTGTCACCATCCTCTTCTACAGGGACCCGGTTCTTTTCTAGCCACCTGTAGACCCCCATCCTCCTCCTGCTAAGCTCCTCCGGGTCCAGACTGGAGGTTGTAGGAGGAAGGAGGAAGAGGCGGAGGCGCTCTGCTGTCTCTGGATCCGACTCCTGCAGAACTTCCACATCTTCCACTGCATGGCCCATCACCACACGAACGGATGCTCCATCCTCCCTGAAGTTCACCAAGACCACGCTGTGAAGACAAATAAGATCCACATCAGATCTAGACCAAGTAGACAGCCTTAAGAAGCAGAACCACCAATGACCTCTCTGCATTTGGGGCGAGTGGGGCTGGGCCCCACCAGATGGTGCTTAAAGCAATCGGTGCAACAAAACGGTTCTTTGTATTTTTCTTAATGAATTTAAATTCAGTCACCAAGAAGATTATGTTTTAAACCTTTGTTTGTCTAGAACTACGTTAACGCCAGGGCACTGACAAGCTTTTTCAATATGCTTTTTATTTGGAAATACCAGTAAAAATGGAGATAAAATATTAGTTGATTACTTCTGGATTACAGTTTTTGATTGTTTTCTTTCGTGTCCTGTCTGGCTGTGAAGCAAACAGAATTGATGTCTGAATGCTGGTGACAAGCCTTACAGATTTACTCTCAGGTGGAGCATCAAAGCGTCTGCTTTTAATGTCACGCCTGATACTTAAAACTTTATTGTTATTGTTTTTGAATGCTTTGTAATTCCGACCAGACACGGAGACAGAGGTGAAAGAGAAAGGAAGAGGTGGGGGGGGGGGGGGGGAGTTCCACAAAAATAAACAATCGATGAGCAAGAATCGAAAAACAAACAAAAAAAGGGACACACAACAGGAGCAAGCTATCACTGCGTCAACTTGATGAGGAAATATAAAATCAACATTGTTTAACTGAACAATCACACGATAATAAATCACAGTGCATTAAGTGCCAACCACAGCCTTAAGACGTGTTGAAAATGCCCAAGTCCATACTTATGAGCACCATGTGAGCACCTGTGTGTGTGTACACACGCTTGTTTATGTAAGGTTTCTCTATAGGAGCGTCCAATAGAGTGTGAGGGGCCACAGATCTGCCCCCCAAAGATGTGTAGGAGATGGAGGGAGCTCCAAGTCCCAGAGATCGGGGGGGGGGGGGGGGGGGGGGGTGGTTCCCAAACAGTAGCCGGCAGAGTCCCGGGAGGAATCAGCAGCAAGAAGAGGAGAAATATAGCTCCTCTCAAGATAAAAATCACGAAGCGCTTCACAAAAACAAAAACTGTAAAAACAGAAAAAGAATTTAGGAAATGATTACAATTTTATTTTAAATGAGCACTAAATAGACAATTGTAATTAACAAACAAAATGTTAAGAAAGCCCACAAGCCCGCCTGCAGACTCCCACCCCCAAGCCGGCCGAGCCCATAACCCAGCAAACCAGGGGCAACCAGCCCCGCATAGAATCGTTCTTTCGAAATATTCAATTCAGAGACTGGCTTTTATTTTGAAAACGTTCGTGAACTGCAATAACCTAATTACCGTAAAGCTTTGAACGCGTGCGCCTTGCAAAATCGAGTGAGGACTCACTTGACTTTACCATCAATCGTGGAGTGGAGGCTGGCTTTACCGCACTTACCTGTCGCCTGCAGCCAAATTACAATAAATCAAGAATTTACACTTTGTACATGGATCCAACTGCTTCAATTTATTTTTGTGCATCAAGCTGAAGGTTTGATCTGACTCCCACAACGAGAAATCAGATCAGCACAACCGTCTGACAGGAGTATTTTTACCTGGCGGACACCGGGTCTACGGTCAGCAGCCAGCCGCGGTGCTCCTCGTGTTTTCCCACCTTTAACTTCACGTTTTTGTCCACGTATTGGAGCCACAGCAGCGGACCTGAATGAAGCCACCCGCGCTGCATCACGGTCAGATGAAAACAGAAGGTCCTAGCTTGTGCTCGACACAGCCCGCGAAACGCAGGTGCTTGTTTGTGTGTTTCTTTCCGAAAGAAACATGACAAATCAAGAATAGTTCCGCTTCCGCCTTTAAAGTTCCGAGCACTTCCGTAGACAGCTTCCGTTGAGAGCTGCCGAAAACAGCAACAGTTATTTAAATAGAACATAAGCGGTCTCTATACTCCATTCACTATAGGTTTGAAGCACTGATAATGAATTCACTTAAATGCTTGATGGTTTTATCAGATCATTTTGAATGAAAATTTTAAAATCTTTATTTTGAAATCCTGACCGGAAATAACTGCCTTCCCAGTGTCATGTACTGATATTTGATTTGTGACTGTGTCTTAAGGGGAGGACTTTTGAACCGGATGTAAATGAGACCGGAAGTGGGGCGGGGGCATAAAGTGGCCTGGGAGAAAGAACACATAAAGGTTGTGTAATAAAGGATCCAAGAAAGACCGTGCTTCATGTCCTGATTTAATTCAGAGTGCTCCATCTAATTAAGTAGTAAGGTGGACACACAACAATGGCGACGAGGATGACACGAACAAGATTTTGTTTTTGGGAGAAGTAGACCCGGCGGCGGCACGAGGTTAGCGAAAACTTGTGGGCTAACATGGAAAAGTCAGGTGTTCAACCGTTCTCCTGCTACACTGATCCAGCAACGCTCGGACCGAGATGGACGCGGTGGTTAACATCCTTCGAGTTGTTTGCTGATGGGAAAGGTCTTATTTTGGCTGATGATGCTACGGACGCTGTCAAACAGCGGAGACGCGCTCTTCTACTGCACTTGGCTGGACAGGACGTACAGGACGTCTTCTCCACTCTACCTCGGACGGGAGGAGCGGCGGATTACGCCGCTGCGGTGACTGCACTTAACACTTATTTTGTTCCTCAGGTGAATGCGGCATATGCACGCCAAACTTTTCACAAATTATCCCAAACACCAGGAGAAACTGTGCAACAATTTTGTACACGTTTGAGGCGAGCTGCAAAAGACTGCGACTTTCAAGGTGACAATGATAACCAGATAAGGGACGCTATCCTGAATAAATGCACTTCTGAATATGTACGGAGAAAGCTGCTGGAGGAAGGTCCAGGCTTAACGCTGACTCGCGCGTTGGAGGTGGCTTCTCACTGCGAACGAGTGGAGGAGCAAATGGCGGCGATGAGCGGTACCGGGGAAAGGAAAGGAGAGAACACGGTCAGCCGGATTTTTACAGCAAAGAAAGAGAAGAACCACAGACCAAGAGGACAAATGAAAGATGATGCCAAGACAGACAGGCAGTGTTACAGGTGTGGTTATACTGACCACAGGGGCAAAGATCCCAAATGCCCAGCACGAGGACAAACATGCCACAAGTGTAATGGTAAGGACCACTTTTCGAAGATGTGTCGTACAAAGAGACAAAGGAAACAAAATGTGAATGCTGTTGAACAGGATGATTATGCATTTGTTGTAAATGATGATAATTCACCGGAGAAACTTACCTTTTCTGTTGGGGGAATAGAGTTGGAAATGTTAGTCGACTCGGGAGCTACAAGTAATGTGATGGGAGAAAACATATGGGAAAAGCTAAAAGCTAAAAAGATAAAGTGTCATTCATATGTACCCAAAGAGCAGAGGAATTTATATGCATATTCATCAGCACAGGCACTCTCGGTTAAAGGTGCATTCAGATGTGAAATCAAGATTGGTGACAGAACTGAAGAGGCTGAATTCATTGTGATTAGAGGTAATGGTGAACCACTCTTGGGGAAAAAGACTGCCATAAAGTTAGGAGTGTTGAACATAGGTGAAAATGTGGCGGCTGTCACAGATTTAAAACATACTCTTAAAGAAAAGTATCCAAAAGTGTTCAAAGGAGTAGGGAAACTAAACACCAAACAGATCAGCCTGTACATTGATCCAAACGTGAAACCAGTAGCACAGCCACTGAGACGCATACCTTATCATTTGAGGGATGCAGTGGAGAAAAAGATCAATGAACTGATTGACATGGACATCATAGAACGTGTGGAAGGACCTACACCTTGGGTAAACCCTGTAGTGGTGCTTCCAAAGAAAGGTGACAAAGATATCAGAATGTGCTTAGACATGAGAAAAGCAAATGAGGCAATAATCAGGGAAAGATACCCCATACCCACGGTGGATGAAATCTTGCAAGGACTAAACGGATCTGCAATCTTCAGCAAACTCGATCTCAAGTGGGGATATCATCAACTAGAGCTTACCCCGGAGTCAAGAGAGATAACTACATTTGCAGTGCATAACGGGGTATACCGATACAAAAGGCTGATATTTGGAGTCTCATCAGCTAGTGAGCAATATCAGCATGAGATCGCCAATGCACTAGCTGGTATTGAAGGAGTTGAGAACATTTCAGATGATGTAATCATACATGCACCAGACCAGGAAGCCCATGACAAGCGCCTGCATGCTGTGATGAAGAGACTCTCTGACTGTGGCCTGACACTAAACGCAGAGAAATGTCAGTTCAACATGGACAGACTTGTGTTCATGGGAATACTGCTTACGCAGAAAGGCATCGGCCCAACTGAAGAAAGAGTGAGAGCTGTGGTGGAAGCCCGAGAACCAAAGAATGCTACTGAGGTGAGAAGCTTTCTTGGACTGGTCGGTTTCAGTAGTAGGTTCATACCACAGTTTGCTACACTCTCTGAGCCGCTTAGACGTTTAACTCGAAAGGAAGTGATGTTTACATTCGGGCCAGAACAAAAGCAAGTGTTCGAAAGACTAAAGGCTGAGTTAGCTAGAGCAGGTACTCTAGCATATTTTGACAAAGAAGCCCCAACTCGTGTCATAGCAGATGCAAGCCCTGTAGGCCTAGGCGCAGTGTTAATACAAACACAGAATGGAGAAGAAGTACCAGTGTGCTATGTAAGTCGGAGTCTAACAGACTGTGAGCGAAGATACTCTCAAACAGAGAAAGAAGCTCTAGCACTGGTATGGGCATGTGAGAGACTACATCCGTATGTATATGGCAGGAAGTTTGACCTCATCACAGACCACAAGCCCTTAGAGGTCATATACAGTCCGAGATCTAAACCTTGTGCACGCATAGAAAGATGGGTTCTACGACTGCAGCCATATGATTATAAAGTAGTACACATTGCGGGAAAACAAAACATTGCGGATTCATTGTCAAGACTGCTCTCTGATACCACGTCAAAAGAGGTACACAAGCATGAATCTGAGGAATATGTGAGATTTGTGGCAGTTAATGCTACTCCAAAAGCACTCACAACAAGAGAGGTTGAAGAAGTCTCTGCTACAGACTCAGAATTAACAGAAGTGCGAAGAGCTATTGACAATGGACACTTTGAAAAATGCAAAGCATACGCGCCCATTGCAAATGAACTCTGTGTCATTGGCTACATAGTCTTGCGGGGAACTCGCATTATATTGCCAGAAAACCTCAGAGCTCAAGCGCTGTCACTAGCTCATGAAGGACATTTAGGAATCATTGGAACCAAGCAGCATCTCAGAACAAAAGTTTGGTGGCCAGGGATGGACAAAGCTGTAGAAAAATTCTGTAAAGCTTGTCACGGATGTCAAATAGTAGCCAGACCGGATCCACCGGAGCCACTGAGAAATACACTTTTACCGGATGGGCCCTGGCGAGATGTGGCGGTAGACTTACTGGGACCGCTACCTTCAAACCACTCGATACTCGTACTGGTGGATTACTACAGTCGATATTATGAGTATGAGGTGATGTCATCTACAACTGCTGAAAAGGTCATTGACTCTATTGACTGTATATTTAGCAGACATGGGCTACCAGTTACCATCAAATCTGATAACGGCCCACAGTTCAAATCTGAGCTGTTCGGGAAATATTGTGAGACTAATGGAATTAAACATATAAGAACTACACCAAAATGGGCTCAAGCAAATGGGGAAGTGGAACGCCAAAATGCATCACTGATGAAAAGAATCAGGATCGCACAAGCGGCAGGTCTTGACTGGAAGCGAGAGTTAAGAAAATATGTAACAGTGTATCGCAGCATTGAACATCCAACTACGGGCAAAAGCCCAGCAGAACTCCTGTTCAACCGCAAAATGAGAGGAAAGTTACCGAACATCAGTGAGGCGAAAACAGCGGAGTTGGACGTGCGTGATAGAGATGCGGAACAGAAAGGAAAATCAAAGATTTATGCCGATGAACGACGAGGGGCAGAGTATTCAAACGTTGACACGGGAGACACCGTGCTGGTTCAACAAGACAAAGTGGACAAGTTTACAACACCATTCAATACAACACCACACAAAGTTGTAAGCAGAACTGGAAACCAAGTCACTATTGAATCACCAACCGGAGCTCGTTATCAACGGAATACGACACACGTGAAGAAATATGAGACAAATGGGACCCGAGAAGGACACCACGAACAAAACACTATACCTAAAAAGGAAGAAGGTGAGACACCCACAACAACTGACACCTTCACTCCAACACAAGAGGGCCCACAGGGACCAGAGAGATCAAGGAGATCGCAGAGGATTAAAAAGATACCTGAGAGGTTTCGTGATTTTGTGGTGAAATAAATCATAATAGGTTAAGTTGAAGAGGTAACTTCAAGAGGGTTAAGGTTCAAGTTGCCAGTTTATATGTGTATGTGGACATGTAAACGAGGGGCGAGACAGTTAGAAAATATAAGTGTTAGAAAGTAAGATAAGAAAGAATGTTCAAAGAAAAAAAAAAAAAAAAAAAAAAAAAAGAAAGGTTATTAAGACCAAAGTTTGAATCTAAGAAAAAGGGGGATGTCATGTACTGATATTTGATTTGTGACTGTGTCTTAAGGGGAGGACTTTTGAACCGGATGTAAATGAGACCGGAAGTGGGGCGGGGGCATAAAGTGGCCTGGGAGAAAGAACACATAAAGGTTGTGTAATAAAGGATCCAAGAAAGACCGTGCTTCATGTCCTGATTTAATTCAGAGTGCTCCATCTAATTAAGTAGTAAGGTGGACACACAACACCCAGCGCAGTCTCGGTGACTAGTCAGTCACGGATTTCCGCTAGTCCAGTTTGGTGGGTTAGTTTAATATAGAATTTACTGGAATGTATAAAAAACGTGTATTAACAGAATATTATCAAATAAATATATTCTAAATCCTTATTCTCACGTGAACAGGAAGCCTTCCGTGTCTGATCAGACTTGTTTGGTAATAAGCTCAATGGAAAACGGATGAATAAAAAAATACCAGGTATCATCAATTTTTCCTTAGATCAAATTTGGTGATAAATCTTTAACCTTCTGAGACCCACATGTATTTATTTATTGTATTCATTATGATATTTGATGTGATTTAAAAGAAAAAAACATCTCTAGACATTTAGTCGACTCTCAAATGTGAACAAAAAATTTACTAAAAAATTTTAAATACAGTTTTTGACTCACTTCTGAAAAAAAGAAAGAAAAATGTACAAAAATATTTAACAACGTCAATGTCAAGTGTCTCTAAATAATAAAAAATAAAAGGTCTAAGTTGAAGAGAATAAAATATTGTGCGAAAAGTCAACGTCCACATATGAGGACACAGGGCCTTAGGAGGGTACACTACTTATGAACAACCATCTACCTTTTCCCACCCATGATGGAACACCCGAGGCATGCAGCATACCTGCTCGTTTATTTCTAGAGTTTAATTTACATTATGGAAATCATTCCAAAAGCTTTATAGAAATCAATAAAAAGAACGAAACTATCAGTGGGTGTAAGATCTCTATATTCTATCAGATCTAATAAGGAGAACCCTGAAATTATAGTGCCATTTATCATGACGATTAACAAGTCTTTAGTCACAAGGTGGCAGCAGTGCAAAAAAAAATACTAATTTTAAGTTCACAAGTTGTGTTTATTTGTATTTGGTCTTATTTTAACACTAGACCTGTTAGAAGAATTTCTAGACCTTTAACGCAATAATAACGCCCCGTTAAGGAGAAACACGTCGACTAAAGCACCATGAGGAACCGTTCTGAACACCCAGCTGTCCTTGGTCCTTGAATTCTGTCCAACAGGACAAATTCTTTGACCATGGATGAAGGCTCTCTCGCCGCTGAGGTAAGAAGCTTTTCCTTCCTTTACTTCTCTCCTCTGCAGGCCACTTGGTTGTTTGGGGTTAGATCCTCATGAGTCTGAAACCTTGACTTTGATGTTGGATGGCTGTTTCAGTTACTGCTGGCTATGGTTGACCCCTCTGATGTTGATTCTCCAGCCTGACTGGATCACCATTGTTTTGTGGCGGGAAGCAGGGAGGGTTTGACCTGTCTTTCAGGGTTGAAGATGTCCTTAAACTCTGTTGCCAGACACACGCCAGGCACTTTGAAGATGGACACAGCTGAAAAATAATAAAAACAGATTAAAGACTTTAGTGAAGCAGCTCTAAAAGGTTTTTGTCTGATTTTTTACATCTCTGAACTTGTACAAAGCCAGGGACCCATTTATCTATAAAACAGGGTGGTGGGCCGAGAGTACTCCAGTAGGCTGTGTAACGTCCAGCAATGGTCAGATTTTAGGTACAGTTTGACCATTCAACATCTGGTCAAAATGGAGACACGAGACGGCACGTGTCCCCTTTAAATCAGCCCGCCTTCATCCCACCAGCCAGAGCTCAGAGCCTCTCTGCAGCTCTGAACACGTGATAACGAAATGTCAACAATGATGTTCTCTCCTCAAGGTCCAAGCTTTGCTTATCGTCCTACAGGATTCTTCATGCCTCCAAATAAGGAACACTCGCTGCTCGGATCAGTTGCTCAATCAAAGAATGCCTCTAACAAGAATATACCGTTGAGCACTTTTAGCAAGTTGCAAACAGCGTTATCAGTAGCATACATTTGTGTTCTTACTGTCTCGGAGGTGCATGATGGGAGCAGGAAGTGTACTGAAATACAGGTGCTGTAAAGCCTCCTGAGCCGAGACCCGCATCATTGGAACCACCTTCAACATCTTCTGGACTAGATCTTCAGTTTTAGAAGGCAGCTGATCCAACCTGGTGTGCAAAACAGCAGGAAGTTGCATGCTTTGTGCATCTATAAAGCAAAATACGTTTAAAACTGCACATCTCTATCATAATACTGCAAACATTCACTCACCTTTTCCAAACATTCCTAAACTGCTTCGGCTCCGAGTGAAGAATCTGCTCTGCAAACAGACACGCGTTTCACATGCTAGTATGCTAGTTAACAGCAGACTGGCACATTTTATTCTACAGTTTGGATGCATGCATTATGGGATGTTAGAAATTTGAAGAAGACTTGTGGTGTCTGTGAGCTCTGGTCCTCAGGGTGAAGGTGTGAACACCGGAGTCCAGTTTCAGACTTGTTGGTTTTTACAGGAATTCTACATTTTTATTGTGTTTTTTAACAGGAAGTAGAGTTTGTCACAAAGTTACAGTAAAAAAATAAAAAATAAATCACAATCTCATTCTGAGACCTTGTTGTAAGACAATGTAGGAAGACCAGCATGGATTTCCAACTACAATTGTTACCATATACAGTATGTATCCCTTACCCAACATTAAAGCATTTTTTGTGCTGACACGTGTATTTTTGTGAATAACTTTGGCTATGTTGATGCAATTTATCTAATTTTTGGGGAGGATGTGTATTTTTGAAGGAATTACTAAAAATAGTTAGAAAAATCTTCAACTCCCTTTATTATAACGAATCAGAATCAGAATCAGAAGTTTTTATTGCCATATGTGTACCAAGTCACAACATTAGGAATTTGCTGCGGTAACGCAGAATTTTTTTGTGGCGTTAAGATCTTTCTGCATTTTTTTGCACCATTGACTTCTATGTAGATCATATTTTTATAATAAGCAAATATTAGCATGATTTTTAAAATATATTATGTGCTGACACTTCCTGTTGTCAGCCAGCTGGGTGAGGGCGGAGGCGGCTTCTGACGCGCTTCTATTCATAAATCAAACCTCTTTTTGTCTGTGCGTTACTCTTGTTTATTTTCTTGTACAAGCATTAGCTGGTGTTCTACATGATGCGGTTCCAAGGATAGTAGTGCCCCAGTTGATCGTCACAAAAAAGAAATATATCGTGCCATGGTGTCGCGAGCGGTAAAAACCGTATGCTCATCCTGCCACCCATGCGTAATCGGCTCTGCCGAAACACCTGACTTAAATCACGTGTGACGCACCCGACACCACCACCACCACAGAAGAAAGCCCAACCCACCAAAGAAATGGCTCCTACATATTATTCTGTCTGTGTTCCCAGACCAGTTGCACATTCAATGTTTAGTTTTTACCATTTTCCACTAGATGGCGTATTTTCTCCACACAAGTCAGGGCAATGACTGACACTGCATTTGAATTAAATGATTCTGCTGTATTTTTTTACCTCTGACCGTCCATTATAATACATATTTTGCAAAAAAAATGGTTTGTGTGTTATTTAGAGATTCCATACAATGGTTTGCATGTGTGTGTTCTGAATTTTTGGTAATTGTGTTTTTACAGTGTGCCTTAAAAAAATAAGCTTTTACTGAAAGTAGAAAAACTGCTCATTGTCAAAATGGCATTTTGACATGTGTCACTCTGTGTGTGCTTGTGCAGGCATGCATGCATGCAGGGATCAAAGCACTTTACAAATCTTCAAAAGACAAATCTTTGTGCAGGTGTGGGCAAGGGGAGTGTGTGTGTGTGTGTGGGGGGGGGGGGGGTTCTCATGCACACTGTTGACATCATGAATATTCATCAAAGGCATGCTTTTATGTAAAAAAACAAAGGATTTTCTGCAAAATTTCAGATACTCACTCATAATTTTACTTTTGCAAATTGTTATTTCAACAAGCACAAAGCATTTACATGGATCCCTCCTCCGGTTCAAATCGCTGCTGAAGGCTCACTTTTACGACCAGGCATTTTTAAATCCCTGACATTTATTATTTTATTATGTGTCTTTTTATTAACTGTAATTATCTGCCTTGTTGTGCATTTTATTGTTGACTGTGTATTGTTTTATATTGTGTTTTTACTTTTTATTCTGTACAGCACTTTGGTCGGCTGCCATGCCGTTTTTAAATGTGCTTCATAAATAAAGATGGTATGGTATGGTATGGTATGGTGTGGTATGGTATGCTATGGTATGCTATGGTATGGTATGGTATGGTATGGTATGGTATGGTATGGTATGGTATGCTATGGTATGGTATGGTGTGGTATGGTATGCTATGGTATGCTATGGTATGGTATGGTGTGGTATGGTATGCTATGGTATGGTATGGTATGGTATGGTATGCTATGGTATGGTATGGTGTGGTATGGTATGGTATGGTATGGTATGGTGTGGTATGGTATGCTATGGTATGGTATGGTATGGTATGGTATGCTATGGTATGGTATGGTGTGGTATGGTATGGTATGGTATGGTATGGTATGGTATGGTATGGTATGGTATGGTATGGTGTGGTATGGTATGCTATGGTATGGTATGGTATGGTATGGTATGCTATGGTATGGTATGGTGTGGTATGGTATGGTATGGTATGGTATGGTATGGTATGGTATGGTATGGTATGCTATGGTATGCTATGGTATGGTATGGTGTGGTATGGTATGGTATGGTATGGTATGGTATGGTATGGTATGGTATGGTATGGTGTGGTATGGTATGCTATGGTATGGTATGGTATGGTATGGTATGGATGAAAATTAAGATGAAGGCTGAAAAACTTCAAAGGCGTACATTTGTTTTGCAAAACAAATTCCTGTAGAGCTGAGTTTGTTTACATGGAGTTGGGGTCAGTTTACACAGGTGCACCAATTGACTACAAGTACATATGAGACTCAGATCCGGATTAATTTCTTTCTGCCGCAAGCATGAGAAGAAGTTTGAACGCAGATCAACACCTGACATCAGGATTCTCTTTCGGCCTCACACTTCCACCGTCGAGGGATCCCCCGCTTCGCGGACAGCTTCGATTTTTTTTAACAAGAACAATCCTAGATATAATAAGTAAACACACTAATATAGAGGGGAGGAGAAAGTAGGACAACTGGACGGATGTTGACAACGTGGAACTCCGTGCATTTCTTGAGCTGCTCGTCCCCGCTGGGGGTGCTCCGTTCCTGGGGGAATCTACTGCAAGCCTCTGGTGGAAGGAAACGAAGAGGCCGATTTTCAGAGCCCCTCGTCTCTGTACTTTTCCCTTGATCCCAGTCCATGGTGTGACTATTTCGTTTGCAATGATCTGAGATGGCTGACTTGAGGGTTTGCTCCTCTGCTTGTTTCTTTGTTGCCCTTGTGAGGGGGCCTATCAGCTGCCTCGCACCTGGGATTCCCTTCTCCAAAGACCATCCTGCGGAGGTGGGCGTGACCAACCCAGGTAGATCTGACAGATCAGGGTTGGTCGCGCCCACCAGAAGAACAGCTGATAAAGAAGTGTCAAGCAAACATCTGTGACATTTCTGATGAAGACCGCAGACGACGGTCGAAACATGTCGAGGTGACTCGAAACACCTTCATGTCTGAAGCGAAAAGAACCTCATTTAATATTAAAAAAGAGGACATAATGAACATTGTAAAGGCCTCAGGGACCTGCTGGGGGTGTAGGGACTGAGAAGATCACCAGTGTATGATGGTGCTTGTCCATGATGTATGAGCGAACCAGTGATAATACGGCCCTTTGGGACTTTTTATTTGTCCAGCTGAAAACTGGTAAAAATAATTCTCCAAATCATAGTTGAAACTGCTGTTTCTCCTCTCCTCGCAGTCCCCACACCCCCAGCAGGTCCCTGGCTGCTGTGGCCCCCACTCTGGAACTCCCCCCCCCCCCACCCCCCACCCGTACATATGATTTCTTACAGTACCTGGTCTGTAGTTGGGGAGCAGACTGACTCCAGGCCAGTTGTCCTCAGATGGGACACCGAGAACCTGCAGGAGGCCACATATGTGGAACCGTCACTAAAGTTGTTCACAACATTCTGAACAAACTGAAAAGGTTTAACATAAAAAACTGGGGATGCACAAGTTCCAGAGTAGCTGGATCGAGACCAGACCACGACATTCAGTTTCAGAGTCAGTTCAGTAATATCTGGCTCTGTCACCATGGTAACAGATGATGTAAACCCACTGTCCAGGTTCTATTTCTGGTTCTTTTGGATGTTTTGTTGCCTCATAATTGCTCAGAGTGTCTTCCTCAGAAAACACATTATTTATATTTGACACAGTTTGAGTTAAATGGGCTTTTGTTAGCATCCACACAGAATATTAACACACAGCATCACACTGGGCGGTGAACTAACCTTCCAGATGATCTGCAGCTGTTCCAGCTCATCGGTACCACCTGCAAATGCTGGTGACCCCTGCAGCATCTCTATGAAGATGCAGCCTGCCCCCCTGATTCAAACATAGCAAACTTTATTGATAACCACAAGCGTTTCTGCTCAGTAGCCTAACTGTGTCGGAGAACAGCACTGACCACATGTCCAGGGCCGTGGAGTAATCTGTGGACCCCAGCAGGACATCAGGCGGTCGATACCACAGCGTCACCACCGCTGAGGAGAAGGTCTGACTGGGAATGGACTTGGATCGAGCCAGACCTGAACAAGAACCAATGAACTGTTCTGGAGATGCCAAGGCGGCTTCACGTCTGATTGAAGGCCTTTTTGGTGCCCTGCTCTAAGGGTTCACTGATGTAACGTGCTTGATGGTATAAAATAGGACGTATCTTTAGGAGAGTGTGATGTATTTTCTCAGAGCACTGCAAAAACGAACTTTTAAAAAGTAAAAAAGTTTCGTTTGTAGACGAGATTATGCCTAGAGTTATTAAGACTAGGAAAATAGTCCGTTACATTTTCTCTAGTTTAGAAAATTCCAGCTAAGCAACTTTTTTGACCCCATTGGCAGTTTTTTTTACTCAAAACAAGAAAATTTGGTCATATTTAAGAATATTTGCCTTTTTTCAAGTTATCCTAGCAGATAAGAACATTTTCTTGTAGTCTAAAATCATTTGCAGCATATAGTAAGTAGCCTGTATTTGATATAGCGCCTTGGAGTCCTAAAACCCCCCAAGGCACTTTACAAAACAATCAGTCATTCACCCATTCACACCCTGGTGGTGATGAGCCACACAGTAGCCACAGCAGCCCCGGGCAAACTGACAGAAAACAAGCCTTTTTTTCATTTTCTTGAAAATCTGTTTTTTCAAACCTACTATTTTCTTCTAATTCACAGTTAGCACTGTTAGCTCAGTGTTAGCCTCTAGCCTGCTTTACTTGATTGTTGTAAAACGAAAAGATGCTGTGGCTTCTTAGGGGTACAAGAAATAACTTCTGGGTCGCTCCCGTTTACTGGCTTTGGGAGCTTTTTGCCTGCTGGTGTCAAATTAGAAATGCCTTTGCTGCAGCGTTAGCTCGCTGCAGATTCGGCAACCTAACAAACGTCGTGTGAACGGTAATTACATCCCTCGTCTGTTTATTTTCAAAAGAAGAAAAACTGACAACCCTCCACACGGCTGAGAGGGGAATCTGTATCAGGAAAACCTTCCGTCTGACATGACTGAGACATGAGGCATTCCTAAATATTGCACCTTTAAGTGTAGGGGCATAATGCAAGAATCCACCTGCAGGGTGCACTTCTCACCAAAGTCAGCTAGTTTAAGCTCTCCCAAGTAGCTGATGAGTAAATTGTGAGGCTTCAGGTCTCGGTGCAGGATCCTGCGTCCGTGAATGTAGCTAAGAGCTCGCAGCAGCTGGAACATGAAGATCTGCAGCAGAATGTTAAGTTCAGTCCAAGCTGTAGGCGGAGCGGTCCCAGCAGAACCCTCTGTGGTGAGCACATACCCGTACGTTGTGAGAGTGCAGACCTCCAGGGTGCTGGGTCATGTAATGGGCCAGGTCTGTCTGCTACAGCAAGGATGCAAACTAAATCAGAAAAGTTTGTGTGATATGCGTCAGCATTCCTACCCAGACGGGCTCTCGGCACAAGAGGATCCACAGATTCCTGATCCCATTAAGTCAACAGTGTCTCTCTGTCAAATGAACTTATGTTCCAAAAAAAAACATATTAAAAGTAAAAGAAATAAACAAGTAAATGACTGAGAGAAAAAACGGTATGCCATGTTCACCTGTGTCATCTTTCCTCAAAAAACCATATCCACAAATAAAAAAAAAATTATTTTTTATTATTTTTTTCGACTGGAAAAGGGTGGCTTGCCACCTCCGGGTCGGGGGAGAGGTCCTACCTCAAGTGGAGGAGTTTAAGTATCTCGGGGTCTTGTTCACGAGTGAGGGTAGGAGGGATCGGGAGATCGACAGGCGGATTGGTTCGGCGTCTGCAGTGATGCGGACGCTGAGCCGATCTGTCGTGGGGAAGAGGGAGCTGAGCCAGAAAGCCAGGCTCTCGATTTACCGGTCGATCTACGTCCCAACCCTCACCTATGGTCATGAGCTTTGGGTAATGACCGAAAGAACGAGATCACGGATACAAGCGGCCGAAATGAGTTTCCTCCGTAGGGTGGCCGGGCTCAGCCTTAGAGATAGGGTGAGGAGCTCGGACATTCGGGAGGGACTCGGAGTAGAACCGCTGCTCCTCCGGATCGAAAGGAGCCAGTTGAGGTGGTTTGGGCATCTGGTCAGGATGCCTCCTGGACGCCTCCCCGGGGAGGTGTTTCGGGCATGTCCTGCCGGCAGAAGGCCCCCGGGTCGACCCAGGACACGTTGGAGAGGTTACATCTCCAATCTGGTCCGGGAACGCCTTGGGGTCCTGCCGGAGGAGCTGGTGGAGGTGGCCGGGGAGAGGACGGTCTGCAGCTCCCTAGTTGGGATGCTGCCCCCGCGACCCGGACCCGGATAAGCGGAGGAAGACGACGACGATTATTTTTGTTTACAGTCTTTTAATTTTAAGTCTTTAAAGAGCAAGTCACCCCCAAATCAACTTTATTTGCTGATAAACTATATAAGTGTGTGTCTAATCGTGCTGCAGACACGTGTAGTCAATAGTTTTGCACTTTAGTGCATTTTAGTTAAAATTTTAATTTTCTGCCTAAAACTGTCAGTGTTGTGCCGTCGTCAGGTAAAAACTCTGCACTGCATTTGAATTTAAATCTGCCATCGCTATTGGCTAAGAGCTACCCTAGAACGTTAGCTGGTACCATATGATGTCACAATGTCGTTGTGAGCCTGTGTGTGTGTATTTGTTAGTGGCTCCGCCTCTCGGTCTGCTAGGCAACAACATTTGTTGCATTTTTCAAACAGGAAGTGGGAGTGGAGTAAGAATCTGGTAGGGGGTGACTTGCTCTTTAAGTGTTTTTTATTTTGAATTTCTACATAAATAATGTTATCCTAAATTCTATCAAGTCTCTAAACTTTAACGTTTGTAGTTTCAAGAAGGATCCTTGGATGTTCGTGTTTTCATTCCCCATTATTTAGTGTTAGCGTCACTTTATTTTACAGTTTCCAAAACGCATGATTTCCTTTACTCAAATTTATTATTAATTTTAATTTGTGCTGTAACCAGATCTAAATATCCCAAAAATGATCATCTGCCATTAAAACACGTCTTAGCGTGCTGGAAACCTGAAACAAGCCATTGATGTGCAATAGAAATAGCGTGGTACCCAAGCCTGACCCCTGTGGGACTCCACAACAGATATCCAGTCTCTCTGCATGACTTTTCTTTTCTGTTGTTACATCGCCACTTGCCTTTGACCCAGTTGGGAACAACCCTGAAACCACATCCTGGTTTTTAATCTATGCATGCTCTGCATACTTCCCCTCTTCTGCAGAACTGGTGATTTCTGATTCCATAAAAATGACAGATGGATTTATCAGTAGCGCCCCCTTCAGGTCAACAAGTATATAAATTAACACAGTTATCAGCGGTTGTGCTTACCACGTACTCGAAGACCAGGGTGAGTGTCTCTCTGGTGTGGATGATGTCATGCAGCAGGACAATGTTGGCATGTTTTAGGCGTTTGAGCAGAGAGGCTGTGAACACACACACACACACACACACACACACACACACACACACACACACACACACACACACACACACACAGGTGTCAGGGCAGAGGTTGATGCACTCAGGAGGGCGAGAGAGCAATCTGATTGGTCACCTTCTCTGATGGCGGTAAAAGGAACTCCCTCTTCTTTCTTCATTCGAATCACCTTCAGAGCCACCAGCTGCCCATTTATCCTCCACAGAAGAAACTTTACATTTAAGGCTCAGTAATAAAAAACACACATGTAAGGAAATGCTGATAGCCCGTCTACGGTGGCCCGGAGGGGCATCTCTGACCTGCTGATGCCTTTATATACAGAAGCAAACACTCCCTCTCCCAACTTCTCCAGACTCAGGTAGGACTGGGCAGCTCCAAACTCCAGACCCGCTTTCTGAACACAGCACGTTACACGTCAGATCAGGAGTTTTAGGTCACATGCTCAACACTTCACACATCATGTGACCCATCGTCTGACCCAGGTGAAGAGATTCTGGACAGCTGTTGCTCTCAGAGGGTCACTGTTGCTGCGTCCTCGCTGCACTCTGGACCGCTGGGCCTGCAGAGTGTGGAACCAGTGAGGCGGAGTCCCAGAGCTGGAAGAGCTGGTCTGGTTCTGATCCACCTGTAGGACATGGACAATGGCTGGGTCAGCAGAACAGAACCGGAGGAAGCTTTGCCACCATCGCGTCCTGGAGCCAAACACGCATCAAGTTTAACCGGTACCTCAGGAGAAGGGAGGGACATCCAGCTTCTGCTGCTTTGTAGATTCTCATCATCCTCATCATCATTACCCTCATCCTCCTTCCTCTTCTCTTTCACCTCCTCGTCCTCCTCTTCCTCACCACAGCAGCACCCGCTTAGCTGGTGTCCAGCTTCCCTTATGCTGCGAAACAAGTTCTCCATGTTTTCTTCTTCTGTGGTCCAGATGCTTCCCTTCTGTCTCATGACATGCAGACAAGATCCCATGACCCCCCCCCCCCCCACCCCCCACCCCACCCCAACAGTGAACAACAGTCTCCATTCAACAGCAGGAGCTGCCCAGTCCTGAGTCTGGAGAAGTTTTCTGCCCTCTGCTGGCGTCTGACTCTCATTACAGTGGATCAACTGCAGCTGGACTTGTGGCCACCGCTTTACTTTTTAAGCGTAATTTGAAGTTCTTCTCTCCAAAGGCAACAAAAATAAATAAACTATCACGCTACATCAGGTCCTTGAAAAGTCACTGCAGGAACAAACACATTTCTCAGTCTGGTGGTCCTGCACCCACCTGAGTCTGGAGATGATCCATCAGGTGAGTGGACCTTGTTCACTCACCAGGGGCGCCTCCAGAATTTTCATAGGGGTGGCCAAACAGGGCCAACAAAATTTTTGGAGTGGCACCACCCAATTGGTCCTTGTGGTAACTCTGGGAGAGTTTAGCCTGTGGCGATGCTCCTTTATTATTTTTTAAAAAGGAAGTATCCAAACATTTGAATTTTATTTTGAAATGTATTTTTTTTTAGTTTAATTCACCTGTTGCTGTGTTCACAAAAATATGGAGATAAAAACTTTTTTAAACGGTGAGCAGCAGGAATATAAGCACTTTTTTATTCTGATTATTTCTTTACTCATTAATTACATTATTTTTATTTTGTTTTACAATCATGTCTTGCATAAATAAGATCAGTTTATGGTTTGAGTGAACATTCATATGATTTATTAACACTCGTTTTTTGCTGGGGGGGGAGGGGGGAAGCTAATTTCTGGCCACCCCTTGGGGGCGCCATTGATTGTCACTCACCTCATTTCGTCTTAAGTTGCATAACCCACATGCTGCAACGTACAGAGCATTATTCTGGCTCTGCAGTGACTCATCAGCATCACCCACAGCACGGATGTCTCTAGATTATCTTCAGAATCCATGAGAAGAGTTAAAACGTCGTTTGTGTAGCTCGGCAGGCCTCTGTCAGCGCGCCCCAGGGCAGCTGTGGCTACATTGCAGCTTATTCTCACCAGCGTGTGAATGTGTGAATGACTGATTGTGTTGTGAAGCGCTTTCAGGGGTTGTACAATAACGTAACAGTAGAACTAACCAGTGTCTCATCAGATTGAATAGCGATGTCCTCTGCACTGAGGAAACATCGGAGTTGAATGGGCTTGTCTGCTGCACGACTACCTCAGACACATAGTTGGGGAGTCGGGCTAGCGTGTGGCGGTTTCTGCTCACCTCAGCATCGTGATGCCAAACTGCTGGCCTGCATCTTTCCTTCAGCTGTCCCCATGTGCAGCCCAACATCGAACGCTTTAAGCAGCTGTCCGTGTGGGTTTTGGACAGGTGTAGGTTGCCTTTAGCCATCTTGATGCTAATGGGATCATGTGACCATGGGTTTACTGCTGGGTTCATAAGACAGAAGCATGCAGGAAGCAGGGCGATGGCTCAAAGATCAATTCGGCAATGCTGATTGGCCAAATATCTACCAGTTCTCGCCAGCAACCGTTTATAACACATGTAAGCCACGCCACTCGCGTTAGTGATGTGATGACTCCTGAGCATCAATAATCACAAAATCACTCAAAATCCATAAATATTATCTAACATCACCCCGCTTCTCCTCCAGCTTCACTGGCTGCCAGTCAACTTCAGGGTTCATCTCAAGATCCTGGTTCTGGTCTATAGGGCCTTACATGGACAAGCACCATCTTACATTGGTGATCTTCTTAGTCCCTACACCCCCAGCAGGTCCCTGAGGTCCAGAGACCAAAGCCTACTGGTTGTGCAGCACCAGGCTAAAGGTCAAAGGTGACAGATCATCTGCTGCTGTGGCCCCCAGACTCTGGACCTCTCTCCCTCTGAGCCTGAGATCAGTGGACTCAGTTGTCTCCTTTAAAAAGCAGCTGAAGACTCACTTGTTCAAGCTGGTTTTGTATGACCTTCTTCACCTCTCTCTCTTTATTCTGCTCTCCCCACCTATTCCACCTTCCTCAGGATCCACTCATTTCCCTCTTTCCTGTTCACTCTCTCTCTTTCTTTACATTTTTTAATCACAATTGTCTATTTTTGCTCATTTTAAATATATTTTTAAACATTTTATAAATGCTTTTTTATATTTTTACATTTTTTGCTTTTGTAAAGCGCCTCGGGATTTTTATCTTGACAGGCGCTATAGAAATGATATTTTCTTCTTCTTCTAACATGTATGTAACACGTAGATATGTGTTTATGAGGGTCAAATGAAGACAGACACTGTCCTCCAGCTCGGTGTCAGAAACACGTTTATTCCCTTGTTTTTTAGTTTTTTTTTTTAAACATGGCAATCACATTTGTTTACTTAATCAACAACAATAACAAACTAACATTAGGTCCACCAAAACAGTACCTCTGAGGTTCTGGCCCCGTACCTTTTCAGTCGGTGACCTACATCACCCACGTGTTGTCTGTCCGTGCTCAACATTGGGTCCAACCGGGTACCGACGGGCCCAAACAGGTCCCGCCTTACAGAGAGAACGCAAACGAAACCTTCAAGCAGAAAAAAAGCTTCTGCAGAACCAGTTTCAGAATAAGGGCACGTGATTTCAGCTCAGTTCAGGCTGGATCCAAACATCCTGATTGGTCGAACCTTCAGTTGCATCGTTTCGAGCCGATAAGCTGTAGTGTTAGTCTTTCAAGAGCCACCTGCTCCAATGGGAGTCTAGTCACAAAGCAGGGGGCGTGTCCAGCAGAGTGGCGTGGCTCAGAGACTCCCTCTTGTACGTTTTCGGGGGGAGTTTAGGGACGCTGTGACGCGGAGGCACTGGGGGCCCGTCCAGAGATGGGATCAGAGGGGGGGAAGGAGGGGGTAACTTCCTGGAGGTAGAAGGCAGGGGGGTGGGTGGAGGCAGAGGGGGAGGTGGAGAGGATGACAAGTCTGTGGTGGTGGAGCTAATAGATGGGGGGGTGGAGGGGAAAAAGGTCTGAGATAAAAGGTCACAGCGAGAGCGTCCCTGAGGGGGAGGAAGGAGGTGCAGGGGGGAGCTGAGTGGCTCCCGAGGAGGCAGCAGAGGGGGGCTGTCGGGGGGCGATGATGAAGACAGTGACGAAGAGTAACGAGGGGGGAAGATTTTACAAGTGGGCTGACGAGGAGGCACGGCGGGGGGGCTGTCCAGCTTTGACATCATCTGAAGGGAGGAGAGAAACAGGAAGTTAGAGGAAATAACGGCGACACATCCGAGAGATGGCGGTGAAGGTAAATGTGGTAAAAACGTCAGTGGCAGGAGTAACCATGGTAACGAAACAGGGTCTCGTGTGTTTTCAAACTAACTGCAAGCAGCACTTATTGGTCGGGTATCTCCAGCATTCCCACGGACAATCCCTCAGGAGGGTCAGGGGCGCCAAAGCGGAGAGGCAAAAGTCATTTTAGGCTGCATTTCCTGTTTCTGTCTGTTCGTGTATCTGCAAATTATAGAATTAATAACTGAGAGGAACGTCGTTGATACGGCGCCCCGCCGCTTCTTAACACACACACACACACACACACACACACACACACACACACACAATGAGCTGATGAGAGGATTTCTCCCGTCAGAGTGGGAGGAACAGGTGAGCTGTTATACACATTGTTATTACTAATAATAAATGCACTAAACCCACAGCACAGGTGATGGAAAATAAGATTAAATAAGCCTGAATGTTCAAATATAAAAAAGTGTTCACAGATTAATATTCTTTAAGACTAGTCATCATTTTTCAATTTTACGTGTATTTTATTAAGATTTCTACGGTTTGGACGTCCGTGAACATCGGGATATTCTGACTGGTGCACAGAATACACACCATCAATAATAACAGGTCATGATCTAGAGTGGGTCGATCTGAAGTGTACGACTCTGTCCTGGGCCTAAAGCGCTGCCGGGGGTGTGCGTGTGTGTGTGTGTGTGTGTGTGCAGTCTTCAGGCGAGCAACACCCTGGACAGGCTGCCAGTCCATTGCAGGGCAACACAGAGACACACAGGACAAACAACCATCCATGCACACACACACACACACACACACACACACACACCCTTAGGACAATCAGGAGTTGCGGGGGAGGTCGCCCCGTTAGAAGTGATGATAGTAAAGAAGACGGTAGCGCTTGTAGCTGAACACTGACACACAAAGTGACATGGTAACGGTACCTTGGACGGGGACGACTCTGATGGAGCCGATTCTGGTCGTCTGCGTGGAGGAACAGGAGGAGGAACCGGAGTGTCCTCTGATGCCCGACTGAAACTCACCATGGATGAGACTGAGGAGGACCCTGAGATGAGCCAGTAAACAGAACCACCATTAGAACCGCTGAGTGAAAACGTACAGAAGACGGAAAAAGCTGAGACAAGAGACATGGCATCAAAAGAAACCCAACTTTTCATTTAGATGATTGTTTCTGTTAGATACAAAACAAAACCTTAACGGTTTTTCAACTGTTTTAATCTCTTTGACAACTAAAGATGACCTTCATTAAAATATCTCATCTTCATTGAATGAACCTGAGCTATAGAGGCTAATGGTACAAATTGGCTAATATGAATGACTTAAACAGACTCTTTACAACTTTTTCATATTTTTAAATCATTTTCTCGAGCCAGCATGCGCTAAAATGACCCTTTACAGAATTAACGAAAGGCCATCCAGCCGCTATCGCCCCCTGTGGCCCGAAAGTCCCACTTGCAACTTCAGAGTTGCCAGTCTGCTCTGTTGAACTTAGAAAAGATGAAGCAGACATGCCTGGCGCTGCAGTCTGCTTCCAGCACATTTCCTGCGTGTTTTGGATCATGAACACGGCTAATCTGTTTACTTTAGTGATTCATCCCTCCTGTAGACACTAACGAAGGCTGAGGAGACACTTCAGCTGTTAGATGAAGGTGTTAAAAGACGAACGCACAGCGAGAAAAAACGTTTTGCTTTTGGTTCTACAAATGGACACTAGGGGGTGCTAAAAGCAAGCCACAACCATCTTTAACACTGATAATGCATTACCTTGCTCTGTTCAAACCTTCCTATTGAAATCCCTATGAAAGTTTTATCATGAAGAGCTGTTTGATGTAAAAACCTGCTAAGAACTGCAGGAGCCCGATGGGTCGACGGTTGATTTTTGTCTTTTATTTTGTGCCTCATCATATTTAGCTCCCTAAGCCAAACTCAAAGTTACCCTTAGTGGCTAGGGAGCAGATCCCAATGTTCTGTAGCCCCCTTCAGACGGTCCATGAAAAACGGAAATGTTCGGGACTCTGTCCATAAGATCTTTGTGTCTGAATACAAACATCGGGATAACCTTTTCCGTAATTAAACCGGACGAAGCCCCTAATAACAGGACCGGACTTGTCACGGACAGGGTGACTGCTTCAGACTGGTGAGGTTGAGTTCCAGACTGGGGGGGGGGCGCTGTGCACACCTAGATTACGTATATATCACGTGACCGGGAAGGTATGGCCGTGTTCGAGATGAGCCAGTTCTGCACAGATTAGACCAGCGGTGATCGGCGCGCGGTGCATGCCGGTTAGCTTTGTGTCCAACTTGTCTACGTAGGCAACGATAACCTCGTGAGATCAAGGCGGCCGCAGATTTTGGAGCAAGGCGCTGCAGTTGCTCTCCACCGGCTGCTAAACCTAGAGGATGATGGGAAACACCTGGCTCTCACCTGATCTAAGATCTGATTGGTTCATATTCTGATCCAAACTTCCGGTGGTAGAACATGAAATGTTAGTTGGTCACATGTATTCTTTAAATCATGTTATGTTGATGATGACAACTATATAGGCCATAAAGAGGAATGTGTTTTGTGTTCTTTTGTCACGTTTCCTATGAGCACACTGAAGCTACAGCTGCTAACCTTTACTTATTATTACAGTCATGTCTCCATATACAATACATGATATCCACAAGCACGTGAGGATGTGTTTCAGCTGCTAACAGGCACCAGAATTAAAATAAACAAGTATGAACTCTAACGCGATATCTTCATCCATCGTCACTCGTGAGCTACACATGTAGGGAAATGTGTCCGACTTAAACGCCGGCTTTCAGCCCCTCCCCCTGCTGCGTCCGTCTGCTCTCGTCTGCTTTCCAGGCGAGGCACTGCTCAACTCGAACACGGCCAACATCGCGTGATGTCCCTCCTGAGCACAAAAACCCAGCAGAAAGAAGGCGAACATCTTCTGCAGAGCATCTCCAACATGTCTAACACCTGGACAGATTCCGAGATTCGTGACCTACTCACTGTGAGGGTGAGCGGTGTTTCCATATACACCGGATAGCTCGCTCCTGTAGCATGCGGCGAACCATGGCAGCTCGCCTCCTACGGTACCATCTCCTAGACGCGTGACGGAGCGCTTCACACCGCTTGCGTGATTCCTTTAACCATTGAGCTTCATCATCCAGGTCTCTTAAGGTTGGTTTATGCTTGACGCGTCCGCGAGGTCCGGACGGAAAAGTTGCGTCATTTTAACAACCACGCCCCTCCACCGCGCCTCCGCACGGCCCAGAATTTCCGCAACGCGCACCTCGGAAAATTTCTAACCACGCGGACAGACGGACACGGAAAAACATGGCGGACTGGCAAGAATTAGTATGGCAGAGGTTCGTAAATACAGACATTTGTATGATTCAGCCCTCAGAGATCACCGTGATCAACATGTTGTTAATAATTCTTGGAGAGAAATAGCTCGCACTGTCGGAAAAGACGAGGACGCTGTTAAAAATGCTGGAATGCCATGTTGTAAACAGTATTTTCTACTTCTACTATGGTGTAGTGTTGGATGCATGCCGTAGAGCTCCATGCTGCCCCCTACAGTTTGGAAAATATTGGCTCACCGCAGAGACGAGCCGCACGAACCATAAACGCTGCGAGTTGTGAAGCGCGTTCCATCCGCGAGCCGCATCACCGCGCGGAAAGTGAACGCGTCAAGCATAAACCAAGCTTTATGCGTCTTCGTGTGCGCAGAGTTATGCTTAACATAAGTCAGATCGGTGAGGAATTCTATCTCTTCATCGGCCATGTTTGACTAAATGGCCCCGCCCCCCCACACACATCTGGAACTTTTCCCTGCTGTGTGAAGGCAGCCAAAAGGACAAGTTCAGGTACAAAAGCGGTGTCTGAAAACACAGTTCTGGTTAAAAACTGGACTGAACTGTCCACACATATTCCAGAATGCCAATCTGAAAAGGGCTTTGGGTATATTCTCAGTCGTTGCAGGGGTTTTATGTTATTGTGATCATGCTGTTCCCCAGAGATCTTGTGTTACCTTTAACAGCAACAAAATTACACAATTTTTTACCCGTCTAGATTTGTATCGTCTACGCTAAGGGTACAGTACTCTGGAACAGCAGTACTAAGTATGTATTTTTATTCCACTCAGCTTGATTTCTCGTCTCGTCTCGTCTTCCTCCGCTTATCCGGGTCCGGGTCGCGGGGGCAGCATCCCAACTAGGGAGCTCCAGGCCGTCCTCTCCCCGGCCTTGTCCACCAGCTCCTCCGGCAGGACCCCAAGGCGTTCCCGGACCAGATTGGAGATGTAACTTCTCCAACGTGTCCTGGGTCGACCCGGGGGCCTTCTGCCGGCAGGACATGCCCGAAACACCTCCCCAGGGAGGCGTCCAGGAGGCATCCTGACCAGATGCCCAAACCACCTCAACTGGCTCCTTTCGATCCGGAGGAGCAGCGGTTCTACTCCGAGTCCCTCCCGAATGTCCGAGCTCCTCACCCTATCTCTAAGGCTGAGCCCGGCCACCCTACGGAGGAGACTCATTTCGGCCGCTTGTATCCGCGATCTCGTTCTTTCGGTCATTACCCAAAGCTCATGACCATAGGTGAGGATTGGGACGTAGATCGACCGGTAAATCGAGAGCCTGGCTTTCTGGCTCAGCTCCCTCTTCCCCACGACAGATCGGCTCAGCGTCCGCATCACTGCAGACGCCGAACCAATCCGCCTGTCGATCTCCCGATCCCTCCTACCCTCACTCGTGAACAAGACCCCGAGATACTTAAACTCCTCCACTTGAGGTAGGACCTCTCCCCCGACCCGGAGGTGGCAAGCCACCCTTTTCCGGTCGAGAACCATGGTCTCAGATTTGGAGGTGCTGATCCTCATCCCAGCCGCTTCACATTCGGCCGCGAACCTACCCAGCAAGAGCTGAAGGTCAGAGCTGGATGAAGCTAGGAGGACCACATCATCCGCAAAAAGCAGAGACGAGATTCTCCTGCCACCAAACTCGACACACTCAACACCACGGCTGCGTCTAGAAATTCTGTCCATAAATGTGATGAACAGAACCGGTGACAAAGGGCAGCCCTGGCGGAGTCCAACCCTCACTGGGAACAGGTCCGACTTACTACCGGCTATGCGGACCAAACTCACGCTCCTCTGGTAAAGGGACTGAATGGCCCTTAACAGAAAGCCACCCACCCCATACTCCTGGAGCGTCCCCCACAGGGTGCCCCTGGGGACACGGTCATAAGCCTTCTCCAAATCCACAAAGCACATGTGGATTGGTTGGGCAAACTCCCATGCCCCCTCCATCACCCTTGCAAGGGTATAGAGCTGGTCCACAGTTCCACGGCCAGGACGAAAACCACATTGCTCCTCCTCTATCTGAGATTCAACTATCGATCGGACCCTCCTCTCCAGTACCTTGGAGTAGACCTTTCCAGGGAGGCTGAGGAGTGTGATCCCCCTATAGTTGGAACACACCCTCAGGTCACCCTTCTTAAAGATGGGGACCACCACCCCGGTCTGCCACTCCCTAGGAACTGCCCCCGATGACCACGCAATGTTGTAGAGACGTGTCAACCATGACAGCCCTACAACATCCATAGCCTTGAGATACCCAGGACGAACCTCATCCGCCCCCGGGGCTCCGCCGCTGTGTAGTTGTTTGACTACCTCAGCAACTTCTGCCCCCGAGATCGGACAGTCCATCCCCAGGCCTCCCAGCTCTGGTTCCTCCTCGGAATGCGCATTGGTGGGATTGAGGAGCTCCTCAAAGTATTCCTTCCACCGTCCGACTATAGCCTCAGTTGACGTCAGCAGCTCCCCATCCCCACTGTAAACAGTGTGAGCGAGTTGCTGCCTTCCTCTCCTGAGGCGCCGGACAGTTTGCCAGAACCTCTTTGGAGCCGATCGATAGTCTTTCTCCATGGCCTCACCAAACTCCTCCCACGCCCGAGATTTTGCCTCGGCAACTGCCACTGCTGCACCCCGCTTGGCTATCCGGTACCTGTCTGCTGCCTCCGGAGACCCACAGACCAGCCACGCCCTGTAGGCCTCCTTCTTCAGCCTGACGGCTCCCCGAACCTCTGGTGTCCACCAGCGGGTACGGGGGTTGCCACCACGACTGGCACCGGCCACCTTACGACCACAGCTAGCAACAGCCGCCTCGACAATCGCAGAGTGGAACAAGGCCCACTCGGACTCAATGTCCCCCACTGCTCTCGGGACGTGGTCAAAGCTCTGCCGGAGGTGGGAGTTGAAGACCGTCTTGACAGGTTCTTCTGCCAGGCGTTCCCAGCAGACCCTCACTATGCGTTTGGGTCTGCCAGGTCTACGCGGCATGTTCCCTTGCCATCTGATCCAACTCACCACCAGGTGGTGATCAGTTGACAGCTCCGCCCCTCTCTTCACTCGGGTGTCCAAAACATACGGTCGCAGGTCAGATGATACGACTACAAAATCTATCATCGACCTGTGACCTAGGCTGCCCTGGTACCAAGTGTACCGGTGGGCATCCTTATGTTCGAACATGGTGTTCGTTATGGCCAAACTGCGGCTTGCACAGAAGTCCAATAACAAAACACCGCTCGAGTTCTGATCAGGTGGGCCGTTCCTCCCAATCACACCCCTCCAGGTCAAGCTGTCATTGCCCACGTGAGCATTGAAGTCCCCCAGCAGGACAATGGAGTCCCCTGATGGAGCACTATCTAGCACTCGTCCCAGGGACTCCAAAAAGGGTGGGTACTCTGAACTGATATTTGGCCCATACGCACAAACAACAGTCAGGACCCGTTCCCCGACCCGAAGGCGCAAGGAAGCTACCCTCTTGTCCCCCGGGGTAAACCCCAACACACAGGCAGAGAGTCTCGGGGCTAACAAAAAGCCAACCCCAGCCCTCCGCCTCTCACCCGGAGCAACTCCAGCAAAGTAGAGTGTCCAACCCCTCTCCAGGTCTCGGGTTCCAGAGCCAATGCAATGTGTCGAGGTGAGTCCGACTATATCTAGCCGGTACCGCTCAACCTCTGCCACAAGCTCCGGCTCCTTCCCCGCCAGCGAGGTGACGTTCCATGTCCCAAAAACTAGTTTCCTTGTCCGGGGATTGGACCGCCAAGGCTCCCGCCTTGGTCTGCCACCCGATTCACATTGCACCGGACCCTTCATGTTCCTCCTGCGGGTGGTGGGTCCACAGTTGGACGAGCCCATGTATCCGGTTCGGGCTGGGCCCGGCCGGGCCCCATGGGCGAAAGCCCGGCCACCAGGCGCTCGCTCACGGGCCCCAACCCCAGGCCTGGCTCCAGGGTGGGACCCCGGTAACCCTCCGGGCCGGGTACTCCGACTCTTCGTTTTCACCGCCATGAAAGATCCTTCGAACCGTTCTTTGTCTCACCCTTCACCTAAGACCAATTTGTCATGGGAGACCCTACCAGGGGCACTAAGTGCCCCAGGCAACATAGCTCCTAGGATCATTAGGGCACTCAAACTCCTCCACCACGATAAGGTGACGGTTCAAGGAGGAGTCAGCTTGATTTTGTTTATCTATTGTTTCTATTTCCTTGTATAAATACCTATAAGTATTTCAGTAGGGTGTGCTTAGAGCACACTCACCACACAAGCTGCTGATTCATTCTGCTGCTGCACCAATGGACGACCCGGCTAGTGCCAGCTGGACTAGCTGAATTGCACATTTAAAATGAAAATAGGTCTTTGTTTCAAGTTGAAAACATTCAACTATTTCTGGAACACAATTATGAAAATTAAAACTTAAAGGGGCATTATGGAAGTGTGACAGCCAAAACATGTATAGAAATAATAAATGTCTTCTTCATACATTCTCCTGCAATGCCCTGGTCCTGTAGAATGAGCCCTGGCATTTTTACTGTGATTGCCTGTTTTTCTGTAAAATCACAGAAAAAGAGAGATGCTCGGGTCGAGCAGGCTGCTTCATGCGCGTTCACGCTCAGGCATCGCCCTCCGAACCGTTCTTTGAACGTTGTTTCAGCGGTCATCAACGATATAAATGTTACAGATACAAAAGATGTCACTGGTGCTTTAGCTCACCAAGTAAGACGTCGGACTTTCGTGAAGGAGACCCGGGTTCGATTCTGGATGTGAACATAATTCATTTAGAGTTTCTTTTTTACATTAATGGTATATTTTTTACAGTAAGATACCCAAATTTTTATTTGAGACTCGCCGAACGGCATTGAATTCACAGATAAAAAAGATGTGGGTTCAACTTTCATTTTGGAACAATTTTTCAAGCAAGGGAAGGGAATGATCTGAGCATGCAGGAGGACTGACCCATCATAAACCTTTGTCGGCTGTGCTGAAGAGAAAGCTACAGAACCACATTATTTAATTAATTAGCTGCGTGTTCTCCTGTCCTCTGTCCTCCGGCACACCCCCCCCCCCCCCCCCCCCCCCCCACACACACACACACACACACACACACACAAGGGACTATCTCAGCTACTATTGAAGCTATGCTTTCGTTCTTTTTTAAACACAGAAACCGACGCTGAAGAAGCCGGCAGCCGTCGGCGAAACTGTAGCTACAAACAGGTAAACAAAACTGTTTCTGTGTTTAAAAAAGAACGAAAGCATGGATTTAGAAAGACACAGCAAGAACACACCTAAGATACTATTGAAGCTGCCGTTACGCTGTTGGCCTGAGGGGGCGATCGCGAGCATAAAAATTCAAAACTCCGTAAAGTCCCTTTAAGAATAAAATATTTTGTTCCCATCTAGCGAGGCCTCTGAGTTGGGTTTCTTTTGACACAGATGACATGATGTTGACCCATCACTACAGGTGATGTGTAATATATGTCTTTCACTAAGGTTAGACATAATGAAGACCTGTTACCACAGGTGAGACATTACAGATGTCTGATACACAGGTAAGACACCATGAACACCTGTTACTACAACGGCTACATGATTCACACCAGCTACAACAGCTGGTTACTGAATCATATTGTACACCTAGTGAGACATTATGCACACCTCTCGGTACAGGTGAGACACGATGGACACCTACAGGTGAGTTATAATGTGCAGCTGCTGCTACAGGGGAGTCATGATGCGAGTCTGTTACTATAGATGAGTAATGACGCATAATCATTACTACAGGTGAGACATGATGGACAACTGCTGCCACAGGTGAGACAACAACAAAAGAAACACAGTGGACACCTATTACTATGGTGTGGGTCATGATGCACACCGTTTACACAGATCAGACATAATACACACCTGCTACACAGGTATGCCAAACTTTTACATGGTTGAGTCATGATGTACCCAGATTTCTTTGAGGGAATTATAGTGCAAAGGTGAAACATGATGAACACCTGCTGCCACAGGTGAGTTACAATGTGCAGCAGGTCAGTGAGGAAGCACACCTGGCACTACAGCTGCATCACCATACACAAATTGCTACAGATAAGTCATGATGCACACCTGTTATTACAGGTGAGACCTAATGTTACCAGTTACTGAGGTGAGACACGATCACACTTGCTATTAAAGGTGACACGCGTGTGACTTCAGGTGAGACATGATACACATCTGTTACAGCAGGTGAAACGTGATGCACACCAGGTAAGATAGATAATCAGGGTATCTGCAGGTTTAAGGGAGTCAAATTTAAGACTTTTAAGACCTTTTTTTAAGGCCACTTTGACCAAGCGATCGTGGGATTAGCCATCCAGTTACCATTAAACTTGCACTTCCCCATGGCGCAAGCTCCCACTAGCTTAACAGCTAATGTGCTCATCTGAAAATAGTCCCCTTTCACAACCAGCTGACTGTGTACGGTTCCGCTTACGGCAACATCGTACACAAAAAATGCTGAAGACTAACTAGAAATTCACAAAATTTTTATAGAAATGAAAGAATCTTGTTTATTGGGTCTTTGGTAATTTAAGACCTCTGGAAACTGCATTTAAGGATTATTTGTCATTTTTAAGGATATTTAGGGCCTTAAATTTTGAAAAGCTAATTTAAGACTGTTTAAGGACCTGCAGATACCCTGATAATGCACACGTGTTACTAAAGGCCATTCAAGATATGCACCTGTTATTACAGGTGAGACTGGGTACTTAACCAGGTTTGAAAAGGTGCAACCCTGTTAATACAGGTAAGTCGTGATGTTTACATGGTGAGACATGACGTACACTTGTTGCCACAGGTGAGACTTGGTGTACAACTTAAACTACAGATAAGAAATTGTCTACACCTGTAACTAAAGATGAGTCATGATGACCTGTTTAGGTTAGTAATGGTGCACACCTGTAGCTACAGGTGAGACGCATCAGTGCTGGGTGGTACCAGTTACAGGATTTTAAGAAGAATGGATTTTCGTACGCGTGCAAGGCCGCATTTTAAATTCCCAGAAGATCTGAAACATTTCACTTGACCTGTCGGACAAACCAAATCTTTTACCTTTACTCTTCTTCCTGTCGAATAGTTTCAAACCCAGATTTAGTCCGAATTAACTAATCCATTTGGTCTAACTAGCCTAAATTCCTAGACTTGAATACTAGACGTCATTATAGATCATACCACCTCTAATCGGCGTATTCTTCTCTGTTCTTACTTCAATTTTTAATCAAACTATAGAAATGAGAGTATTTGTTGTTTTTAATCTTTAATTTTAGGCTCAGATCAAAAATGTGAACGATGGGCCACAGGACTTCACGTGCTTTTAATACTTAATCGACCAACTGTGAATTCAGCCCTTGCACAATTTTGATATAACTTTCAAAGTAGAAGCAGACGCTGTGTTTGTGCTCAGACCAGGAAACATAAAACACACACATTTAAAAACACGAGTTAGGGTTTGTAGTCCAGAAGAGGTGTGGTGAAGAAGCAGGTGTGGTTCACAGAAGATGAAAAATATTGCATCAGAAGAAATACAGAATATTTTAGTCGACTAAAATTAAAAAGAATTTTGTTAAAAGACTAAAACTAAATAAAAATGAATGCTGGCAGTGACCGCAGGGTGCAGGTAGAGGAAAAGCTGGACAGTACCAGCTCAGTGGCCTGGTGGTAGAGTGTCCGCCCTGGGACTGGGAGATCGCAGTTCAAATCCCGTCCCGGTCGGGTCATACCAAAGACTTTATAAAAATGGGGCCCAATGCCTCCCTGCTTGACACTCAGCTATAAGGGGTCGGATTGGGGGGTTAAACCACCAAATAGTTCCCGAGCGCGGCTGTGTCTGCAGCTCACTGCTCCCCATGGGGATGGGACCACACCACCAGCGGTGGGCTGGGAAGAAAAATCAGCCCTGACCATTGGCCCTCAGAGCGGCGGGGATGCTCCCAGACTCGCCTGGCCCACCAAACGTGTCGGCCCAAGCTGGGCCAGTGGCCAACTTGGCTAAGTGGCTCTTCGGGACATTACCAGAATGCCAGATAGGCCACCGCTGCAGTGTGTGTGACATCTATGGAACTGTCATTTTTAACTTTACTGGAAAAGAGGAATGAAGATTGGTCGCAGCAAGATAGATCAGGTGTGTAAATGAGAAGGACACAAGTGGAACGGTGATGTTGGAGGGAGCAGAAATAAAGAAGGGAGAGGGCTTTAGGTACTTAGGGTCTAAGGTCCAACGCTACAGAGTAGGGCTGCACGATATAAGGAAAACCTGTGATAATCAATAACAGTGATTAATATTGCGATGATGATATTCCTTTGCGACAAATAAAAACTTAACTCAGGAACAAAAATAATCAAAAACAAAGAAATTTAAAAATTAAAAAGAAAATGAGCAAGAAAAGGCAATCAGTGGATCCCAGGAATGCAGAATCAGCAGAAAGAGCAGAAGAACGCTAACTCAGGTGTTTGCTAACCTCGGGGGCGGGCATCTAACCCATGAGAACCCACCCAATTGGCCAAATGGGTGAAGAGCTCTATTTGATTTGTTAAAAAGCATCATGCTTCCATTTGATTGACAGAATGAATCATGTGTGGCAAACATTTGAGCTGACCATTCATTGCGATATTTATCTGTTCTTTGCGATATGCATATTACGCACGCTGATATCGCGATAACGATACATTTGCGATATATTGTGCAGCCCTACTACAGTGTTTGGAAAAAAGGTGAAGAAGTGCATGAAGCAGGTTGGAATGGGTGGAGAAAAGTGTCGAGTGTGATAAAATGGTTTCAAGTGTAGAAGACCAGCCATGCTGTCTGCTGTAGAGACGGCGTCCATAAAGAAAAGACGAGACAGAACTGAAGGTTGCAGAGCTGAAGATGTTGAGGCTCTCTTTGGGAATGACGAGGATGGATAGCAGGAATGAGTCCATCAGAGGAACATCTGTTAGATGTTTAGGAGATAAAGTCAGAGAGGTCAGACTGAGATGGTTTGGACATGTCCAGAGAAGAGGCAATGATGACGTAGGTACAAGGATGCTGAGGTTGGAGTCACCGGGCAGGAGGCTGAGAGGAAGACCAAAAAGGAAATGTATAGATACAGCCAAAGAGGACCTGAATGTAGCTAGTGTGAGGACAGAGGATGCAGGAAATAGGACTACATGGAGACAGATGATTCGCTGTAGAGACTCCTGAAGGGAAAAGCCCAGAGAGAAAAAAGAAGAAGCCCATGGAGCTCAGCAAAACCCACTTGTTTTTAGATGAATGGTCACTGTCAGAAGGAGAGCTTGTGTATGTATTGTTCTTGCTCCATTGTCCTCTGAATAATAGGATACACTCAGTGAAGGCGCCCATGGTTGTTATTTAAGCCATTTTCTCTGTGGCCTCAATTTGGCTGATCCCATCATTACTCTAACCGCCACTCAAAAGGCCGTGCTAATTAACTCTGGAGCAGATGCCGATTTGAGGGGATCTCCTGCAGAAAGACTGAAGCTATAGTTACCTGGATGGTTATCACTAGGGATGTCCCATTCCGATATCGATTCAATTCAATTAAATTTTATTTATAAAGCACCAAATCACGACAAGAGTTGTCTCAAGGCACTTCACATAATAAACATTCCAATTCAGGTCAGTTCATTAAGCCAATCAGAAATAATGTTTCCTACATAAGGAACCCATCAAATTGCATCAAGTCACTGACTTGTATCAGTGACTATACAGCAATCCTCATACTAAGCAAGCATGCAGCGACAGTGGAGAGGAAAACTCCCTTTTAACAGGAAGAAACCTCCAGAGAATCCTGGCTCAGTATAAGCAGCCATCCTCCACGACTCACTGGGGATGGAGAAGACAGAGCAGGCACACACACACGCACGCACACACACACACACACACACACACACACACACACACACACACACACACACACACACACACACAGACAAAGTAATATGTCTATAGTTATATTGTGATGTCTTAGTGAATATTCTATTTGGTGAGAGATAAACTTTATTGTATTTATCCTAGTGGATCTATAATTAAACGGGTAAACTAGTATTAGCACATCAACGTCAAGGAAAGCAAAAAGTTATTATCAGGAGAGGGAGAACGTTTAAGTGGTTAGCAGCAGTGTGCTAGATGATGGCCCCCTCCATGAGGCCACCACAGCTCAGCAGAACATCGTTGTAGCTTCTTCTGGGGAGAAAAACACTTAGAGAGAAAATAAAGTTAACAGCTGAAATAGCAGGAAATAATACAGTTAAAGAGCAGATAGTAGAATAAAGCAGTAGAGTGTGAAAAGTGGTCAGTGTGTCCTCCAGCAGTCTAAGCCTATAGCAGCATAACTACAGAGATAACTCTGGATAATCTAGCCTATTTAGATGGAGGCATGTTGGAGGCAGGGCAAGGGAGAGCCGTCTTTACCGACTGTACACTCCACCTCCCTCTACTCCCCCACTTGTCCAGATCTAGGCTAACATCAGATTTTAACCATAGGCCCTATCAAATAAAAATATTTTAAGCCTAGTCTTAAAAGTAGACAAGGTGTCTGCCTCACAGACTAAAGCTGGGAGCGGGTTCCACAAGAGAGGAGCCTGATAACTAAAAGATCTGCCTCCCATCCTAATTTTAGATATTCTGGGAACCACCAGTAGACCTGCAGTCTGAGAGCGAAGTGCTCGGTTAGGAACATATGGAACAATCAGATCACTGATGTATGATGGAGCTTGATTATTAAGAGCTTTATATGTGAGAAGAAGGATCTTAAAATCTATTCTGAATTTAACAGGTAGCCAATGTAGGGAAGCTAAGACAGGAGAGATATGATCTCTCTTTTTAATTCTCATCAGAACTCTAGCTGCAGCATTTTGGACAAGCTGAAGACTTTTAACTACATTCTGTGGACTTCCTGAGAGTAATGGATTACAGTAATCCAGTCTTGATGTAATAAATGCATGAACTAGTTTTTCAGCATCACTCCTGGAAAGGATGCTTCTAATCTTAGCAATATTCCAAAGGTGGAAAAAGAAAATCCTACAAACCGATATCGGACGTAATCCCAAAAACACTGTATCGGATTATATCGGACTGCATCAAAACTCTCAGATGTAAGCAGTCCATTAAGTTTCACATTTTTGCAACCAATGGTTAAAAAAAATTGCCATTTTTTTCATACTTAATAATATTGGCTCTTCTTCTCTGATTAACATCACTTGATCAAGCCTTTCAAACATTCCACACTACAAAACAGGTAAAAGTAAGTTTGATTTGTGCTGATATCGTATCGGATTGATATTGGTATTGGTCAATACTGAAGGCTGCAATATTGGTATCGTATCGGAAGTGAAAAAGTTGTATCAGGAAGCCCCTAGTTATCACCTGTGCACATTTTATTCCCCCGCCTCAACTTCTCAGATCAACGCTCAGAGACAAAAGTGTTCCTTTTATTGGGCTTTCGACCGCACCCAGTGACGTTGGCCCACCCATGTCTCCTTAGACATGGGTGGGCCAACTGTAGATGGGATCACAAGATCTGTCCTTTCATGGAAACATGACTGTGTACAGTCTATCTATCACAAATGGTACCGTTTTTCCCCAGACAACTAGTGACTTCATCGTCTTCAGTAAATCAAAGGCCCATTTGATCAGGGCATAAAATAGAAAGTAATGTTTTGATATTTGTTTGTCAACTGAAAACAAATCATGCCCTGATTGTTTTGGAACGCATCTCTAATCCTGAGTACCTGGCCAATTTTACTTTGCCACCCAGCACTGCCCGACTCTGTCCAGCTCAGCTCTGATGGGTGAAATGGTGATGTATGGAGAGTCAGGAGGGTCATACTAACGTGGGCCGTGAGGCAAAGACACAACAGCAAAGATGCTGTCGCAGGCTGCAGAGTAAAGAGAAAAAGGTGAGGAGGAGGAGCCTGTCACAGGTTTTGTTCCAGCTCAGGTGAGGAGAGATGAAGGTTAGTGTGACACTCAGGATCAGTATGTCAGCTGACCCGTGCTACAGAGCAGACTGCCAGCCTAAGGCGAAACGAGTAGAGTGGGTTACTAACTAGAAGGTTGGTGGTTTGTTCCCAGCATCACCACCACATGTTGGGGCGAAACGCTGAACCAAACGTAGCCTCTTTGATCTGTGAACTGGGATATGAATCCCAGTTTATGGTTCTCCGTCAGCACGTTTGCACTCACACTTATCGAAGACAACATTTTCTTTTATGCTTCTCCTGTTGCGTGTCGGTTGTTGCGAAGCAACTCTCTGCAAGGACACCAGAGGGCGTAGCGCTTCTCTGGGGTATCCCGCCATCGTTGCAGTCAATTCTCTTTTATTTACTAACGAGTGTTTTCATTGAGTTTAAGCATTTCAGAGGCTTTAACACAAACTAACTTGTCCTTTATTCTCCAACTCTTCAAGCACTCACCACCTCTAAACCCAGGTTTCCCATCATTTCCTGACACAAATAAAAGGTTTGCTGCATTTCTTTGTACTCCTTCAGTCACAGGTGTCATCCTCTGACATTTTCCGTGAGGCGTTCTTCAATCTGCTCCTTGTCTGCCGTTAGATAGCTTCGGCTATCGTTTTATTTTTTGAGGGGGAACTGAGGCGCTGTAGATGAAGTTAAAGGAAGCAGCATCCTGACCACCACAGGCTTGCGGTCTCTAGTTGCCGTCGAAGGGCCCTACTCCGTCCGTCCTTGCGTGGTTTTAGGAGAGCCCTTGTGACTACAAATAATGGCGTTGTGTGTCATGGCACCTCCACATATGGAGAGGTATATACTAGGCTTCGGCCATTTCCAATATTGGAATTTCTGGGTAATTTCACTGGACCTTCACGGTGCGAAAGCCGGCCTGAAAGGACCAACAGGCTACCTTCATTGGGTATGTTTTTTGAACAGGTCTGATAAGAGATGCTGAGTCAGACTTGTGGTTGAGTCATGCTGATTGGTTGTAACTTAGGGGGAAAATATAACAGCAGACTTCAATTGTTGTTGTAAAACTGAAAGAGGAAAACAGAATAAGTATCATTTTATACTGTTTTAAATTTGCCACTCATGAACCCCAAATGCCCAAAAATGTGGTATTTTTGTTATTAATGTCCTTGGTAACCTTTAGGAGCTGATCAATGATGTCTCTCGCTGCCAAAAGTCCTTAAAGAGCCAATTCTGTGTTCCTCTTCCCAGAAATCCTTTAGTGGAAAAGCAGATCTAAAGTAAAGTGGTTGATTAGAAAACTTAAGGAGTGGAAAACTTTATTAAAATGATGTCTTCAGTCTGACCTTGTTCTGGTTTTGCCAGTTTATCACTTTTGTGTTTCTCAATCAATCAATCAACTTTATTTATATAGCACTTAATCCTACGATACACGCAACTCAAAGTGCTTAACAAATTAAAAAGGCCCCGCATTCCCACATTCCCTCCCATCCCCGGAATTTTAAAAACAGTCTGACAATAAAAACCCTTCACAACACTCATCCTCCGGCACATACGCACGCATGCACACACACACACACACACACACCCCATGGAAAAAACCCAATTGACTGAGATCAGATGAGCCAGACCAGCTAAGGATAAGGAAACGCCATCAGGGGAGCCATCTGCCCCAACAGCAGCAGATCCACAGCAGCAGCCGAGGCACCGACACAGGGCGGCCAGGGCAGGGAGGGCAGAGACGACCCCCACCTCCACCCAGGCACACCTGGAAAGCACCCAGGCCGCCACAGCCGACCACCGCCGCCGGGGCAGAGGGCTCCCACAGAGGAAACACTGTAAAAAAGGTTAAATTAAGGTTAAAATATAAAATCAAATAAGCTAAAATGAGAATTGTAACATAAAAAGTTCTATAGATATTAAAATAATGTTGATCATAAATCTATGGTAAAAATAAAAACTCTGTTTAAAAAGCACGTATAAAGAAAGAATACATAAAATAAATCTAATAAATAAATAAATAACCTAATTAATTAATTTAAAAAGAGATAGTATTCAGACCGTCTGACTCTCCCTGAAGCTGAAATATAAAATGTATATCAGCCTGTCATCATTTAGTGGGTTAAGGTTAAAACTGTGTAGGCGGAGCTAAAGTCTGTAGTGGATAGCATCTACACACGCTGGCATTTTGCCCAGAGCAACAGTTTTTTTGTCCATGTTTTATCTTTTAGAAGTGATACCATCATTATTTACTATCTGAATGTGTTTTCCCTCCTAAACCAACAAGAAAATAAGAATGAAATGTTTTCATGATCCACATCCCAACAAGAAAATACTCCAGGGACAAATCAGGAGTTCAACTATGGAAATAAATCAAAGCACAGAAAAACAGAATAATGACCATCTCAGTGACACCGCAAAAGCATATGACTAAACCGGGACTAGTTAGAAAAAACTAAATTATACTGAGGACGAGGCGACAAATGAAACCAACTCTAAAATAGCACATTTTTAGTGCTAAAACAACAAAATAATTATTAAGGAAGCGTGTGGCTGTTTTAATTCTGTCAAAAATGTGCCTTTATAAAAAACTCTTACTGTTTCATTGACGAATGGAACCTTACATATCATACGTGACCCTTAAACCAGTTAACGTGTAAAATGTTTGGACTTGGTCTGATTTACTCAACAACAGCTCATCCCGAGCGCCCTTTTTCTCTGAGAAGGGGGCGTGGCTGTATGAGAGGTAGGGAAGTGATGCAAAATTGCTGCAATGTGTTAATGAGAGGGTGTGGTCAGAGTCCGTTACTGATCATAGGGCGGGGCTAGAGTCTGGAGCGGATCAGTGGGTGTGGTTAGTGTGAGTCTTACTTGAATGGAAGGGGCTGCTGGGTCCCTGCGGCGAGTCAAACACACTCCCTACATCTGTGGTGCTGGAGGCAGCGGAGGAAGGGGGCGGAGTCAGAGGTGTGCGGGGGGAGTTTGGGGCAGAGACGGCCCCCCCATCGGCCTCGCTGTCTGGGATGCGGCTGTAGCTGATCTTCCTGGGCTCGTTCTGCAGAGGGGTTGGATGGCGCATGGTGCCGGGCCTTGCTGAGGTTGGACGAATCCCCGGGGACTTCAGAGGACAGGTGTACTTCTTTACCTGAGCCATAAATGAGTGTCCATCAGGAACATGGTCCAGTCACAGAAGGTGTTGATTCTTGCAGCCATCTTAGTTTTAGTCTTATTCTTTTGGACAAAACAATCTTTCTAACTTTATTGATAATCACTATTACACATATAGTGGATGTATTGATGCAGATCATTCAGTAGATGTTCACAAAAGAACTTCATGACTTTCCCTCCACACCAGAATGAACACTGGGGAGAAAACATAGTGGGATGCAAACGTTTGGACAGACTTGTTAATCTACGTGTTTTTAATCGTTGGTTGTTACGATAAAACACTTCACTTAAATACGACATATAGGGGGCACACAGTGATATTTGAGAAGTGAAACAAAGTTTAAAGGATTTACAGAAAGTGTGCAATAATTGTTTAAACAAAATTAGGCAGGTGCACAAATTTGGGCACCACAAAAAAAAAAAAAGAAAGAGATGAACTCTGTATTTAGTGGATCCTCCTTTTGCAGAAATTACAGCCTCCATGCTTCCTACAGCTTCCAATGAGAGTCTGTCTGAAGGTATTTAGACCATTCTTCTTTACAAAACATCTCTAGTTCATTCAGGTTTGATGGCTTCTGAGCACAGACCGCTCTCGCTAACTCACACCACAGATTTTCAATATTATTCAGGTCTGGGGACTGAGATCAACATTCCACAACGTTCTACTTGTTCCTCTGCATGAATGCCTTAGTAGATGTTGTCTTGTTGAAGTTTAGCTTCAGCTTTGTCACTGATTCCTGGACACTGGTCTCCAGAATCTGCTGGTATCGAGTGGAAGCCATGTGTCCCTCAACTTTAACAAGATTCCCAGTCCCTGCACTGGCCACACAGCCCCACATCATGATGGAACCACCACCATGTTTTAAGGCAGGTAGCAGGTGTTTATCCTGGAATGCTGTGTTCCTTTTCCTCCATGTTATGTCCAAACAGTCCATCAGTCCACAGCACCTTATTCCAAAATGAAGCTGATTGGTCCAAATGTGCTTTAGCGCACCTCAAGCCGCTCTGTTTGTGCAGTGGGCGGTGAAACGGCTTCCCCTGCATCACTCTCACACGCAGCATCTCCTTGTGTAAAGTACGCTGAACAGTTGATGATGCAGCAAGATGATGTTGTAGGTCTTTGGTGCTGGTCTGTGGGTTGACTCCGACTCTTCTCATCATTCTGTTTATCTGAGATCTTTCTTGGTCTGCCACTTGGAGCCTTAACGTGAACTGTGCCTGTGCTCTTCCATTTCCTCAGTTTGTTCCTAACTGTGGAAACAGACAGCTGAAATCTCTGAGACAGCTTTCTGTACCCGTCCCCTAAACCACGATGGCGAACAATCGTTGTTTTCAGGTCGTCGGAGTTGCTTTAGACCTCCATGTTGCTTGCTCATCAGAGAACATTCAAAGAGGAGAGAAACTTACAACTGGTCGGATTCACCTGTGTGTGGAGGTCAAGGGTCACGGAGCTTACCAAAACTATTCTGAGTTCCAATAATTAGTTCTAAATATTTTGGAATGAATAAAATAACAACAAATGCACCTGCCTAAATTTGTTTAAACAATTATTGCACTTTCTGCAAATCTCATAAACTTTGTCTCACTGTGTGTGTCTCTTATATGATATATTTACCTGAGAATTTCTCATAACCGACGATTTACACAGGAAGATTAACAAGGCTGCCCAAACATTTGTATCCCAATTTAAATAACATTTAAATAAAACATGTCTGTTGTTGGATTATTAATCATTTGTTGAGTTAGCAGACCTCCAACTTGGCATCTTTAAATGTATAATGTTAAACCCCTCCTTCCGTTAAAAGTCCACCTGCTTAAATGCAGTAATGGTTTTCCACAGCCTGCAGTGAGTCATCACGAGCCTGCAGCATTTATGTAAATAATCCGGTTCTGCACAGTGATGTGAATGCGTTCTCTCTCGGGTGGGGTGTCTTGTATCTGCACCCACAGCTGCATTTAAATCCTTCTAAACATTTAAATGTGACGCAGGGCTTTTAATAATATGATGTTGGTTTTAAAAAAAGCAGGAATGACCCGTTATGAGGAACCAAAGAGGAGAATAAATCATCTCGACACACAGACTTTAAAACTTTCATCTTCAACGTGTTCCGATAAAACATGTAAAAACTGCCTTTTCTTCCATTTATCTGCCCAAAAACATCACGCTTTCAGGAAGCACACGGATAAGAAACGTGTTAATATTATGAATATATTTAAAAGTAGCATCGATGCTCATATTTCCAATTGTTTACTTCCTCAATAAGTGGCGGTTGAGCGATGTGCGTTCCCACAACAGAAAAGCGCTCTTCGCTTAGTCTGCAGGACCACCATCAAGCAGCAGCGGAGCTCATTCTGCTCAGCCAAGATGAGCGCCGTTATCTTTTCGCTTTTGTAGGACAGGCTGTAATGTGTATTTTTAGTAGGGCTGAATGATTTTGGAAAATAATCTAATTGCAATTTAATTCACAATTATTTTCTCAAGGGGCTTTTCTCATTTTTCAACTAACGGAAGCAAAAAAAAAAAAAGACCTATGTAACTTGTACTGAATATAAACTAGTTCATGTATCTACATTTATCAACAAGTTTATTTGTCTACACATACACGATCACAAGTAAAGACAACATCTTGTATTTGAAGGTGCGATGCTTTGCAGCCAGGAGCACGTCCCTTGAAGGAGAATAGGTATTAGCATCAACTGTGAAAATTTATTTGCAGGAAAGAAGTGTGTCCCTTTTATTGAAGTCTTTTGTGTTTAGTTTTTGACGTCTTGTCCTTGTCCATGCAAAGCTTCCGTAGTTTAGTTACGTTCACAGCTGCTAGCCAAAACTCAGTGGAGTTGAAGTACAGTTTTCTAGCTTTACTAAAATATCTGTCTGTACTTATTTGATTAATGGCAGTTTTTACATTTTATTAGACTCCAGATGTAATAATTTGGCACGTTCCTAATTCGTAATTTGTAAGAAACTATTCGGCGACATTAGCATTAGCATCCCTATGGGTTTTTCAATGTATATTAGCATTGTGCTAACCACTCGCTGCCAGTCAAATTGCAGCCTTTGCGATTAGAAAATCTCTTTTTGTCACATCAAAATTTAATTACATATGCAACTAATCGTTCAGCCCTAATTTTTAGCATAATTTTCGTCCACTATCATCCACGAAAACTCCCACCTACTCTCGTCGTGTTTAAGCTACCGAAGAGCTATTTAGCTCGTCAGCATCGTTTTCGTTATGAGAACAAGGGCCGTCAACGAAAACATCACTGGGTCACATATTATTCAATATACGGTTACCACTACATGGTAAATGGTAAATGGCCTGTATTTGATATAGCGCCTTCTAGAGTTCTTGAAACCCCCCAAGGCGCTTTACAACACAATCAGTCATTCACCCATTCACACACACATTCACACACTGGTGGGGATGAGCTACGTGTAGCCACAGCTGCCCTGGGGCGCACTGACAGAGGCGAGGCTGCCGAGCACTGGCGCCACATCACTTACAAATCGAGGTAATGATCGGGTGTTTCGAGGTTCAATCTCCAAAGACTTGTTGAAGAGGTGATCAGCAAAGTCCTTCTCTGAGAGGTCCTCCATTGGGTTTAGGTTCTCAAAGAACTTCTGCTCCACAAACACAAAGCAAATCTGGCTTCGCAAAAGGTTCTCAACTCCCATGTTTCCCTGATAAGGTACATCAGCACTGACTTACCCTGATAGAGCTCTCCACTCTCAGGCAGTACGGCTGGTTTTGGTACTGTTGGATCTCTCCAGTGATCTCAGCCACCTTCCGCCTCTTGCTGAAGTTGATGAGGTCTTTTCCGTGTCTGCGTAGGAAGTCGGGGTTTCCCTCTTCTGTCTTCAGGATGTTGGTCAGGTAGATTCCTGCAACGCACAGTCATTAGTATACAGGTTTGATGGTGTTTGGCCACCTCGGACAGGTGAGTCGAGCCATACCAAAGAAAGGAACACAAGGGGGGTTGATGGAGCGCAGTTTAGCCAAATACTTCTTGTAGTGATCTTCACTCAGCTCATGAGCCTCTTCCAGAATTTTTCTTTGTCGACTTGGAATTTGCTGAAAACAAAAGCACACCATACCCAGGTATTTTAAATATTTGCATTGAAATATTTGCTAAAAAGGTTTGGTGACTGATAGTTATGTGGCAACCAATCCCCTCTTAGTCACGACTCTCCAAGGTCAAAGGTCGTTTTAACATTTGTTTACTGGTTAATTCTTAAAGGGGCATTATGGAAGTTTGACAGCCAAAACATGTATAGAAATAATAAATGTCTTCTTCATACATTCTCCTGCAATGCCCTGGTCCTGTAGAATGAACCCTGGCATGTTTACTGTGATCGCCTGTTTTTCTGTAAAATCACAGAAAAAGAGAGATGCTCGGGTCGAGCAGGCTGCTTCATGCGCGTTCACGCTCAGGCATCGCCCGTAGCATTTGCTATCCGTAGCTTTAGCAGCAGAGAGAGAGGCAGTGCCACTTTGTCGCTGTTCCTAACGCCTAGTGACAAAGCTAGCTACATTTCTGAGGACCCTTAGCTACTTTCTGTAGAACTTTCTTCTAGATGTTTCCTGCTAATTAGCAACAAAATAGCCATTTTTGCTCCGAACCGTTCTTTGGATTGATGTTGTTTCAGCTGTCATCAACAATATAAATGTTACAGATACAAAGGACGTCACTGGCGCTGTAGCTCACTTATTAAGATGTCGGATTTTTGTGCAGAAGACCTGGGTTAGAGTCTGGATGTGAACATAGTTTATTTAGAGTTTCTTTTTTACATTAATGGTATATTTTTTTACAGTAAGATGCCCAAATTTTTATTTGAGACTCGCCGAACGGCATTGAATTCACAGATAAAAAAGATGTGGGTTCAACTTTCATTTTGGAACAATTTTTCAAGCAAGGGAAGGGAATGATCTGAGCATGCAGGAGGACTGACCCATCATAAACCTTTGTCGGCTGTGCTGAAGAGAAAGGTACAGAACCACATTATTTAATTAATTAGCTGCACGTTCTCCTGTCCTCTGTCCTCCGGGCCACACACACACACACACACACACACACACGGGACTGATTTCGTTAAGGAGTGTGCACGTACACAGCATGCGCGCCTCGTGCACGAGCCTACTATTGAAGCTGCCGTTATGCTTTTGGCCCGGAGGGCAATCGCGAGCATAAGTCCCTTTCAAAATTGTGCAATCTAGCCACCTCAGTGGCCTAGTGGTAGAGTGTCCGCCCTGAGACTGGGAGATCAGGGTTCGATTCCTGGTCGGGTCATACCAAAGACTTAAAAAATGGGACCCAATGCCTCCCTGCTTGACACTCATCATTAAGGGGTTGGATTGGGGGGTTAAAACCACCAAATGGTTCCCGAGCGTGGCTGTGTCTGCAACTCACCGCTCCCCCAGGGGATGGGTCAAATGCGGAGAACAAATTTCGCACACACATCAGTGTGTGTGACAACTGATGGGACTTGAACTATCTACCAGAGTTAGTTAAGAGGGACCACTTTCAAATAATCTCCTTTTAATAGCGAGGTAGTGACAGCAACCAGTTCATCTGAGGCTCGGGTACTCCCGATGCAGAGATGAGCTGTGATTATTGGTATAATATTTTCTTAAATACCTGTTTTACCCATGACACTAGTATGACCATGGTGTCGGGGTGACCGGTGGGATACGTTACAGATAGTTTAACGCGGTGTAAACACACCCCAAATCTAATTCATGCAGGGCTTTGGATTATCTTTATCTCAATGCCGTAAAGTTTATTCCAGGAGATTTTCATAACTGTCCTTGGTAAAAGTGCTTACGGTTATTATCATTACCTTTGCTTTATTTAGACCAGTGCTGTGGAGACCGCTCTTCCTTGCTCCCACCACTAGGGGCATCTGACCACAATGTGGTCTCTTTTTGACCTATTAATCAGACACTCCTGGAGAAGGTCTAGACATGATCCAACTACACAACAGTACCAGCGCGTCTCTGCAGGGACGTCCTGAGTGAACAACCTGGGATGTTTTTAATTCATGAACAGGTACAAGCGAAACGACTGTCACCAGACAGACAGATGTAGAAACTACAACCCAAGCATGTTTTGTCATGTTTTAGTCAGCCTCTTGTTTTTGTCATACGAATAAGGGCATCAACAGAATTATTCAGTCATTGTTGACAAAAAACAACAATGATTAGTAGAAGCTAACTGTTAGCATTAGCAACTCCGCCACACAGCAGAACTCCTTCAGGCTTGTGTTATCTATGGAGATAAAACATCAATATTGCAGCAGTAGAGTCATGTTGTCGTTAGCCAATCAGAGTCAAGATGTCCGAATATCAGGAAATAAGGTTCCAAATCCTGCCACGTTCTGCTCACCTCTCCTCCAACTAAATTCTTCCTGACACAGGAGAGCAAGAGGATTGTTCCCCACAGAGAAAGACTCACAAGGCGTTCATTTATAGTAAAAACCACCGCTAATGTGTTGAACAAGTTCTCCTTTCAGAGCTGCAGCAGATCTGCTTCAGATTTCATAAAATCTACAAAGGAGCTGCTCAGCGGGACATTCAGATCTGTACTGCTAGTTCACTTACGTTCACTATGACTGAACCATGCATTAGCCCTTTTTACAAGACACACCATGCCGGCTAATCGGCGTAATATTACCACAGTGGTATGTCTATAAACGCGCCATGCCGGCATGGCGTTGCGCGAATTTTGCGGCATTCGTTCCACCTGGCTTGGTAGTAATATTGCGGTAATGGTCTGTCGTATGCGCCCTGGCGCAACAGAGGCAGATGCCATGATGACGTGGGGAGTGATTGCTGAGCTCCGGCTGGCAAATGTATTGAAAATGAAAGTAAACACGGGCAACAAGGTTTGCTTTTGAACAAAACCAGCTGAGATGGCAAACTGGAGCGCCGCAGAGCTCCATGAGCCTCTCTGTTAGAGCTGAAGCTCAGACCACCAGAGACTGCACAGGGACCGATGGGGACAGACACCTTCAGGAGCTGCTTGTTAAAAAAAACTTAACGATCACGGCTTCAATCGCAATAAAAAGCAAGTTATGTCCAAGATAAACGGAAGTCTGCGGCAGCGCAGAGACCGCCCCCATACCCTCTTTATGCCGCCATCACCCAATCGTTTATAAAATTGCCACGATTGCGCCACATTACCGCCACGGTCTGATCTTATAAACGACCTTTACCCTCCCAGGGAGCCGCGGAAAATCCCGTTAGCAAACGCTCTGGTCCTGTAAAAGCAGCTATTGTTACCTCAAAGGTGTGATCCAGTCTATAGACAGGTGAGGAGTTCATGGCGCTGACAACTTCCAGAACACCATTAAAGTTATTGAGTTCCTGAAAAACCTGCAAGATCTCAATGATCCGACAAACAACGGCGACTCGTTCCTCCAGATTCTCCGTTTCGATGATACACCTGCGGAGAGAGCGGCAGGCAAGGTGAGGCTCGTACAGCTCCAGGGCGGCGTGTTCGGTCACACCAGAGCGACGTCTTACTTCTCAAACCAAAGGGTCAGGTTGGTGGTGTGTCGGATCATCCTCAGCAGGTTAGGAGAGTGAATCTCTTTGTCCTCTTTGGTCCAGACGCTGCCGACAAGCTCTGAAGGCTGCACCGCCCTGCAGACCAAGGTCAGAGGTCAGACAGCTTTGCAAACTTGCGGCCAGGTGTGTGATCTCTGTGGAGGCTATGTTACCTGAAAAAGTCTGACTCCAGCAGAGTGAGCTGGCGGGCTATTTCAATCGGATGCAGCGTCATGAGGTCAAACTGCTCCGTGTTTCCTGGTCTACAGATGTGCCACTCAATGGGGGGAGGGGAGTTCTGAAAGGTGATGCTGTGACTGGGCAAGCTCACCTGAACCTGCTTCTTCCTCAGGATGATCTTGGTGATAGACTCCACCCACTTCCTCATTGCTTTACCTGTAACAAGAGGCATATTTACATTAGACACATAGAATAGTGCCTGAAACAAATCAGTGAATGAAGAAGCTTTTTTATCAGGAAGTGTTCATCAATGTTTACACCAGGAATCACTGGGAATGGAGCTGGCAGACGTGGATCTGACCATTCCCGCCCCGCTGGAGGTTAGGGTTAGAGTGTTAAGGACACATTTAGCTTATTGCTTAGTGATGCGTTCCCCCTCCAGCTTGAAAACTCTGATTTTAAAATGGTAAATGGCCTGTATTTGATACAGCGCCTTCTAGAGTCCTGGAACCCCCCAAGGCGCTTTACAACACAATCAGTCACACACACACATTCACACACTGGTGGGGATGAGCTACGATGTAGCCACAGCTGCCCTGGGGCGCACTGACAGAGGCGAGGCTGCCGAGCACTGGCGCCACCGGTCCCTCCGACCACCACCAGCAGGCAAGGTGGGTTAAGTGTCTTGCTCAAGGACACAACGACAGCGACAGACTGAGCGGGGCTCGAACCTGCAACCTTCCGATTACGGGGCGAGCTCTTAACTCCTGTGCCACTGTTGCCCAGTTCTGCATTACAAACTAAGATGAATTAAAGTGTATTTCCTATTTTTAAACCCATATATCCAAAGCAGAGTCGTCTAAACCAATAAACAAGATAAAAATACTTTTTATTTATTTATTTTACAAAAAAAGCAGGAAGAAGCAAATTCCCATCCAGGCCTGGAGTTTCTGTGCCTGATTGTCTGAGCCCATCTCCTTTCTTTGTGGAAAGATGAATATAATCAACTAACTGAAAAAAACTCTGCTCTCTGCTTTCTGTGGGCGGTCCCAGGCCAAGGTGGGCGGGGCCACAAATCAAAATTTTCCATGCGACATAAAAGGAACGTGAGCATTTTCCCGCCTATTTCCTTTTTGCAGCTAATGGTTGGATAACATTTTTATTCATCATGCATAACAAACTCAGCGTGACCGATCGCATTTATGAAAAAACAAGTAATGCACGGTTTCTATGGAAACCAGACCTTTAAGGAGAGGCACTTTGAAAATGCGCCCTTGTCTGAGCTAAATTAAAATAAAAAGTGATGTAAACAAACAGGTGATGTCAACCCCTGAGCATCTAAGCCTCGGTGAAGATAAAGTTAAAGAACTTGAAAGGAAATAAATTTTGGGTAACTGTCGAAGCTAAAAAAATGAACAGGAAGTCAGCCTAAAGAACCAGACATGGGGGTCTGAACACTGAAGTGCCTGGGCCAAGTACTGCCACGTGTTCCCAACCTCGTTCCCGGCAGCATACAAGTCAGGACCCAATCCCCAAGGCCCCGCCTAGATCCCCACACCAAGTCGGCCGCCCCCACACCCTGAGCACCCAGGCCCCCACCAAGATCCACCCAGGGGCAATGCAGCCACCAGGACTTGGTCACATCTGAGCCCTGGGGGGCAGGGGCACCTCCAGAAAATTTTGATTGGGGTGGCCAGATGGGGTCAATGAAATTTTTGGGGTGGCACACCAAATTGGTCCTTGTGGTAATGCTGGGAGAGTTTAGCCTGTGGCGATTTATTGCATTGCTCCTTTATTTGTTTTTATTTTTTTAAAAAACAACAGTATGTATTAAAAACATTTAACTTAAATTTTACAAACACAAACATTTCAGAAAAATGCATTTCAGTTATTTAAAATGTTATTTCAGTTATTTATTTAGTTATTTATATTTTTAGTTGAATTCACCTGTGTTCACAAAGCACCACAAATAAAAACTTTTTTAAAATGGTGAGCAGCAGAAACGTGTATTTTTTTATTCTCATTATTTCTTTACTCATTAATTGTGTTATTTTTATTTTGTTTTACAATTATGTCTTGAATAAAAAGATCAATTTACAGTTTGACTGAACATTAATATTATTTATTAACACTGGCTTTTCCTGGGGGGGGGCAGCAATTTTCTAAGGGGGGCCATGGCCACCCCTGGCCACCCCATTGGGGTCGCCATTGCCAGGGAGATACTTCACCTGAGGGTGGTGAGTTGCTGCTCCCTGTGGGCCATAGAGGAGTCTATATTTGCCTCCTCTAATTGACTTGGGGGGCATTTTGCCAACAAAAAACAAAATCATAAATAAAATATAACGACACTACTCACGTCATGTCTGGTACAACCAGAAGTCCCTAAAACAGGTGCGTGATTGAGTTTACGGATGGGTGTCTGGATAGATCCTTACCTCGGACTGAGGCTATGAACTCCTCCAGCCGACTCAGTAGATGAACATCTCTTTCAAAGTCGTAGAAGTGATGCTCCACCCAGTGACGGCACACATTCAACACCCTGGAGGACAAGAAGTTGAACAGATAGTGTAGGTAAAGCCTGACAAGCTTAGTGGGAACCAGAGTTCAGCTGCCAAATATTTTATCATATCAAACCTATTTGTTCATGGAGTACTCGAGTACAACACCAGCTGTTCCTGCTCTTCGGTCAGATCGGGGTTAATGTTGGGTATTTTCAAGTGCGCGTGTCGAGGAGCCACTAAAGATCAGTCAAGTTATGTTATTGCTGACTGAAAACTTTCGTCTTTCTTTGTTGTGAAGTTGATCACATGTCTGCAGAGCTGAGTAAAGGTATTACCTGAACTCCGTCTACCTGAGCACAGTGGTTGTGTCCTTTAAAAAGTCAGTTGAGGTGACTGTTGCATCTATTATGCTCTTGGTCCTTTATGCTACAAGCACAGGCGTCCACCTCCGGATTCCTTTAATCAGAGCTTGTAGATCTAAGGCGACCTGATTTATTTACCTTCTCAGTGACCTCGTGGTAGAGTACCCGCCCTGCGACTGGGAGATCAGGGTTCAAACCCCAGTCGGGTCGTACCTAAGACCTTAACAATGAGACCTAATGCCTCCCTGCTTGACGCTCGTCTTTAAAGGGGTTGAATTGGGAAGTTAAACTACCAAATTGTTCCTGAGCGCGGCCACAACTGCAGCTCACCGCTCCCTACAGGGATGGGCCGGATGCAGAGATGAATTTCACCAGTGTGTGACGACTAATGAGACTTTAACTTTCTTTCGTTCCAAAGCAGAAACTGCTGATCTGCCCACATGGAGCAGAACTCAAAGACTGACACTCAGATTTTGTTCTTGGAGAGACTTACAGCTCGGTACCTGCAGGGCAGTTGCCTGACCTGGGACAAGGGGTATTTGACCAGAAATGGATACTGTTCAACCACTAAGTACCCTGCATGTAGCTGAACTGAGAACTGAAAGAACAAAAGTTCTTTTTACAGCGGTTTTAACCCAAATCAGTATTCAGACAAATTCAAAAATACTTGATTAAACCCAAGGGAAATTAAATTCCACGGGCCAGATGACAACAAAGTCAACCATCAACCTAGGCTGATGATCAACGCTGCCCTGGCGCTACGTGATGGGCCTCCTCCTGTTGAAATGGGTATTTATTATGGTTAAAGTGTGACTAGCTCAGAAGCACCACCTTGCACACGTCCCAAATTAGGAAGAGTACTCGGAGATCCTGTTTAGTGTGTAATGTCCAGAAAGGGTCATTTTTCACCTACATACTGGCCTGCGTGCCACCGGTCATCTGCAGACATAATTCCGTTCTCTAAGGTGGATTTTACATTCCATCTTCCAACAAGCCAGAAGATTCTGCAGTCCTTGTTGACATCAACAAGACGTCCGCCTAAATTCCCAAACAAAGCTTTCTTTTGATAAGACTGCAGGATTGCACACTCTCATCATGAAAGATGAGCTTTTACAACTCATAAGTTAAATCATGTGGTTGAATGTACAAATGTTATATGACTAATAATATTAATGTTTTAATAATCTGTGCCTAATTCAGTTAAGTTGAAATGAATTTTAATGTTACAACGAAACATTTTGATGTTATGATCAGTAATGTTTGGTTTAAAGGGACTTTAAGAAGTTTTGAATTTTTATGCTCGTGATCGCCCCCTCAGGCCAAAAGCGTAACGGCAGCTTCAATAGTGGCTCGTGCACGAGGCACGCATGCTGCACGTGCACACTCCTTAACGAAAATAACAGCTGAACAGTCGTGTGTGTGCGTGCGTGCGTGCGTGCGTGTGTGTGTGTGTGTGTGGCCCGGAGGACAGGAGAACGCACAGCTATTTAATTAATTTGGTTCTGTAGCTTTCTCTTCAGCACAGCCGACAAAGGTTTATGATGGGTCAGTCCTCCTGCATGCTCAGATCATTCCCTTCCCTTGCTTGAAAAATTGTTCCAAAATGAAAGTTGAACCCACATCTTTTTTATCTGTGAATTCAATGCCGTTCGGCGAGTCTCAAATAAAAATTTGAGCATCTTACTGTAAAAAAATTATTATTAATGTAAAAAAGAAACTCTAAATAAACCGTGTTCACCATGGCAGACCTACCAGAGGCAAAGGGACTCCTCCACCAGTCAAAGTTGGAGGTTCAAGTAGGAGGAATTTTTGACAAATACAAAAATCTAATTTTGATTCGGAAAAGGGTGGAATGCCTTCTCCGGGTCAGGGATGAGGTCCTGCCCCAAGTGGAGGAGTTGAAGTATCTCGGGGTCTTGTTCACGAGTGAGGGAAAACTGGAGCGTGACATCGATAGGCGGATTGGTGCTGCATCTGCAGTGATGCGGGTGTTGTACCGGTCTGTCGTGGTGAAGAGAGAGCTGAGCCAGAAGGTGAACCTCTCGATTCACCGGTGGATCTACGTTCCTACCCTCACCTATGGTCACGAGCTTTGGGTAGTGACCGGAAGAACGAGATCGCGGATACAAGCGGCAGAAATTAGTTTCTTCCACAGAGTGGCTGGCTCTCCCTTAGAGATAGGGTGAGAAGCTCGGTCATCCGGGAGGGGCTCAGAGTAGACCCGCTGCTCCTCTACATCGAGAGGAGCCAGTTGAGGTGGCTCGGGCATCTGGTCAGGATGCCTCCTGGACGCCTCCCTGGTGAGGGTTTCTGAGCACGTCCAACCGGGAGGAGACCTAAAGGTAGGCCCAGGACACGGTGGAGGGACTATGTCTCTCACCTGGCCAGGGAACGCCCTGGGATTCCCTGGAGGAGCTGGCCCAAGTGGCTGGGGAGAGGGAAGTCTGGGCCTCTCGCCTTAGGCTACTGCCCCCGCGACCCGACTCCGGATAAGCGGATGAAGATGGATGGATGCACAAAAATCTAAATGGCATAAATTAATGATGATTTTTGTATTTTTCAAGGTGAAACTTTTAAATAAAATGTGTTCCTACAGGTTCTAACGTTTTTGGTGACTTCAGAGTTGTTTGAAACCGGATGAATTTTTCATGCCAGGAATTATTCAGACTAACAAGTTAAATTTCTCTCTGTGAGAGTTGTATTCATCCAGCGCTTATGATTATGTAACAAGCAGCTGTTTGTTACATTAGGTCCTCCAGCAGGAGTGAAACTGCCAAACTACCAGAATAACCTGAGAGTGTGCCAGCAGGAGGCGCTGTGTACCTGAGCTGAACCGGCTGAACAAACTCTTTACGGAAGCGTTTCAGTTCAGCGCTGACCAGCGGCTCTCCTCCATCCATTGTTTCTGAATCGGTGGGCTTTGGCTCTGGGATCTCAAACCTGTAAAACGGACACAGAAAAGCAGAGCAGCACATGACCAGTGTTTTATGTGTTTTCAACAACACAAGAGGTCTTCTTCAGAACCAAAAGCAGTTACTCTTTCTGCACGAGGACAGACTTCCTGTGAAATTCACTAGTTTCTCCTTCACACACCTAGATATTCACACCTGGTCTGTCGCCTTGCTAAAGGGTTATGTGGTTAAGCAACAACCTAATGATTAGTTAACTATCTGACCGGTTATTGCTATTCACTGATGGCTCTAAAACACTTTAAGCTCTACTAATTGAACCAACAATCAGGCTTTTCAAACTGAATATGATAAGAAGTTTCTGATAATCCCCAAAGCAATAATCAAAATATGAATAGGGATTCTGAACGATTCCAATTCCTCGTAGGGCTGCTCGATTATGGCAAAAATAATAATCACGATTATGGTGACTGAAATTGAGATCACGATTATTTAGGACGATTTTTCAATTTATGTTGATTTTATTTGTTTTTATTCAGTCATAAAATTGCTCAGGGCACAATCAGGACAAAAATAAACAAGATGATCACTAAAATAACTCCTGATTCCCAGTATAAAAAGACCAATATACTTATAGCTCATAGTTTATGACCCAAGGGCTATAGACCTTGGTTTAACTCATTTAAGTCTAACCAGTACAGACCCAAATACTAATATCTTTTAAATACTGACAACAAGAATTATACAGTGGCATTTATAACAAATAAATGCAAATAAATTGATGTTCACAAAATGCTGCATAATACGTTTTTAGTCGTGTCAAGGTGCTGTAGGAGCGTGCACTAGCACCGTGTCCTCAGAGAGGTTAGTTATTATTTATCAGCGTGAGGAACTTATTTCTGCCTTATTTATAAACTATTTATTTACAAGTCCATCAGTTAATGTAATTGTCCCAACCACAGCTGCACCCCCCCACCCCCCACCCCAGTCTCACAGCAATCGGGGCAAGCTGTACGTGTGTTTAGCACGCGCACATTTAGCTGTTTTTAGCGGCTCAGGAGTCCGCAGGTGCGGTGTGTGTGTCACTCACTCTGGTTAATCCAACAAGGAGCCGGCTCCGAGAGCTGTCTTTAGCGACTGACACATCACTACATCATTCCCTTTCCTAATGTCCTGAAGAACGGTCCGCAGCGCAGGCGGAGTGTTTAGCTAACCTGCAGGAAATGTCGACGACAGTTATCCAGAAAGTAGCTAAGGGTTACCAGAGATGTTTCTGAGGTGTTCGCTAGGTACTTTTAAGATTTAAAAAGTCAAGAAGGGGGTCTGAGAAGCTGTTAGAAATAGCGTCAAAGTCGCTAAGTTGGCAACACTGTGGGAGGAGCGCTTCATTTGCAACTCAGGGCAGCGCAAGTGGGAGGAGCAAATAATCGGCTTGTTTTGTTTTTTATAATCGTTCAAAACTCAGATCGTCATCGTGATTAAAATTCGATTAATTGAGCAGCCCTAATTCCTCGTTTCGATTCCGGTTCCTGTCGATTCCCAATTCTTTGAAGACATGACATGTTTACATGAGCCAGCTAACCACAGGTCCTACTGGATGAAATAATCTTAACTTCAACATGAATTTTAACTCTATGAACAACAACATCACCTTCATTTAGACAAAAACGTGTTGTGGAGAAAAAAAAGAAAAAGACTTGCAGCACAACCAGTGTGTTTGTTTCTGACCACAACCAAAGTGTGGAAGCAGCCTCTGGGATGAGAGGCTAAATGTCTCCAACATGTCCAGACACGTCCAGCTGTTTTCAGCTGAAACTCTCAGGATGATCATGTCCAGGATGACGGAGAACCACACCTCCATGCTGCAGCAGCTTCAGTCAGAACAGGAAGTGAAACCTAACCGTAGCTGCTGTCAGTAACAAGCTAACAGGTTTTAAACATCCTCTAAATCTGAGACCATGGTCTTGATTCAGAAAAGGGTAGAATGCCTTCTCCGGGTCAGGGATGAGGTCCTGCCCCAAGTGGAGGAGTTTAAGTATCTCGGGGTCTTGTTCACGAGTGAGGGAAAACTGGAGCGTGAGATCGATAGGTGGATTGGTGCTGCGTCTGCAGAGATGCGGGCGTTGTACCGGTCTGTCATGGTGAAGAGAGAGCTGAGTCAGAAGGCGAAGCTCTCGATTTACCGGTGGATCTACGTTCCTACCCTCACCTATGGTCATGAGCTTTGTGTAATGACCGAAAGAACGAGGTCGTGGATACAAGCGGCTGAAATGAGTTTTCTCCGAAGAGTGGCTGGGCTCTCCCTTAGAGATAGGGTGAGAAGCTCGGTCATTCGGGAGGGGCTCGGAGTAGACCCGCTGCTCTTCCTGTAGCATCCTGAATGTCCTGTTGTTGACCTAAAGGTCATGATCTGCTGCGTCTGCTCGAGCAGAGACATAAAGTCTCTGACAGGCTAATCTACATGAGATAGTGGCCAAGGTCTTTCATGCACTCTGCTCATCTGACCTGCTTCACCTCTGTTACAGCTCAAGACGAGGATGAAGAACTCTTGATAAATACATAATCAACAACTTTGTTATTACCAATAATAATGTTAGCCCAATGTTCAATCAGTCTGTGAAATGAAAATGTTATTACTTGATATTAGTCCTATGATCAGTAGTATTTTACTAGTAATTATAATCCTGGACATTTGCACTAGACACTGATGACACGTAATGCTAAAGTCACACGACACATTTCCTGTTGTCTGATCCAATCAGAACCTTTGTTTCTGGCTAGGCGTGGTTATCTGTGGTGTTTGTAGAAACCCTCTTTTTCATGTCAAATTCTGATTCACCAGTAAACCAAAATATGACGATTATAAAAACTCTCCCACGCCACCTTTTCTTTAGTTCAAGCGTTCTAGAGAAGTCTCGGACCGGCCATCCGGACTTCCTCTTCAGCCAAAAGAACCTCGACAAGCTGGATAAAATCTGTTGCATGTTACACCTGACCGCAACGGTTCCTTCAGAATAAAAGCTGAACCTCAAGACCCCTTCAGGGTCTCGGAGACGCCAGTGATAACCTGTCATGACCTGGAAGCATTCCAAGACTAGTTTGGTCGGCACCGCTGCTTTTCTACCGGCTTCGGTACCAAGGAGGGTCCAAGAGGACCTCGACATTCTGGATCTAACGGAGGCTTCCCCTGGGGTACGTAGACCGACAGATGGCGTCTCATGTGTGTTATAAACCTCCTACTAAAGTTTAGAGCGAAACATTCACTCCCACTCAGAACTAAATGCTTCTCCGGATCCGCTGGTTCTGAATAACATTCCACACACACACCATCATCATTCATCACGTCTCACTCCACCTTAGTCCATCAGTACACAGAGTGTTAAAGTTAGTCTTGTTTAAATTGTGTAGAAATAAATTTAACTATTTTAAACCTGACTCTCTCTCTTTCCTTGGAGTTAATACGAAGTGTCGCTTAATCCCTGCAATAAAAAGTTCTGATCTTCTGGTTAAAATAGTCAAAGACCCATCAGGTTGATGTTTCATATTTATATGGAATCTCACATTTTATGGTTCATACGTAAGATGTAAGCTACCCATCCTTTACATACACATCAAGAGGAGCCAGTTGAGGTGGCTCGGGCATCTGGTCAGGATGCCTCCTGGACGCCTCCCTGGTGAGGTTTTCCGGGCACGTCCAACCGGGAGGATACCTAAAGGTAGACCCAGGACACGGTGGAGGGACTATGTCTCGCACCTGGCCAGGGAACGCCTTGGGATTCCCCGGAGGAGCTGGCCCAAGTTAGCCTGGCAAGCCAGACTAAATAAATGTATTATTTAGTCTGGCCACGCTCTATTGATGGCTCTCGGTTGTGGGGCGGGTTCTACCGTTGTCTTTCAAATGATCTCCGCATTCCACTGGACAATGAATGTGACATACTCTTGTTTCACTCTGTTGCATCATCCCACCCACCAGGCATATAGAGTGCCCTGATTGGCCGAACAAAGCTCTGTGATTTGTTCACTAAGCAGATAGAGCACTATGATTGGCCCACCATTATGGACCAATCACAGCTCTTTATGTGTTTGAAAGCCCTCTAGAGAGCTGTGATTGGCTAGCCAGAGTCCTGGTAGGAGCTTCAGAGGTTCCAGTGGAGCGTTCCTAGACCAAACTTTGCAAAGCAAGAATTTGGTCTAGTTCACTAGGCTAGGTGTGGTCCACCACAGAGAAGCTTCTCTAGCATGATGACTTTAAATATTCTACAGGTTATTGTTCAGCCTTCTGACGCTCACACACACACACACACACACACACACACAGTGTTGGTGAGCAGCTGCGTCTGACTGCTGACGCTCCGTGTGTGTTTTTATTTCTGCCTCACACCGTCCAGAGTTTGTTCTTTAACGCTTCTATTGAATCCACCGTGTTGACGTATTTAACACGTTTCCTCTAAGCTGCAGGCGTTAACGTTTACATCATGGAGTAAAAGTTCGGCAGACGCGTTTGTTTACATCTGGGGGGGGTGGCTCAGCTCGGCTCGGTGCGGCACACAGACAGCTGCTGTGATCGGCTCTGAAAAGCGTTGATCACAATTTGCAGATCACGTTTATTTTTCACGGAGATCTGCCGCGGATTCCTTTTCCGTCGGCATTCTAGGAATCGAAATAAAAAACTCTGAGCGACTCCGGGAAAAACTAACAGTTGGAACCGGTTCCAATCGATGCTCGATGCCCAACCCTAAGCACCTCCATATAATCAACAGTTATCGGCACCACAAAGTGGACAGATTGTTTCTCAAGCTCCAGTTCCTGAATCAAGTCGTCGCACAGCAACAAATCTGAACCAGAGCCGGTCCAGATTCTGGTTAAAATTACACTTACTATAAAAGGACAATTAGTCTAAATGTCCCCAAATAAAGAAACCAGCTGCTTGGACTGAAGAGTCACTTCAATGTCACCCCCTCATCCTGAAATCTCGGTCAAAGGAAGACTGGGAAGGAAAATTCCCTTTAAACAGGAAGGGAATTCCAGTAGAACCAGAACGGACTACGGTCTGGGAGAGTAGGAATGAGACAACCGCACTTGTCCCCCAGCATCAGAAAGGACTAGACAGTCAGGAGAGGACTAGGTTGGACTATCGGGAGAAGACACTGGCAGAAAGTCTAAAGGTAAGCTCACCTCTCCATGAGCAGGTCCAGCAGCTCCTGAGGTTTACAAAAAGATCGGTAGGTTGTCAGAAACGTCCGCACAAAATTTGGATCTGAGGACAAAAACAGAAATAGATCAGAGACACGTCGATGTCTGAACTGGACCAGAACTGGTTCACCCGGTGGTGTTAGCTTAAATCTGGCAGAGGGAACCCAATCTTCTCACCTGCATACATGTGGAAGGTGAGCCTCTCTATCAGTTTCAGAACCGTCCCCGCTTTGACGATGGGGATCCCGGACTTGGACTGAACGTTCTCCTCAAAGACCACGTTCTCCTCAGAGTCTGGCTCAGCAAATCGGTACTCTTCAGATGACGGCAGCTTCATCTGCTCCTCCTTCTCCTGCAGCAGGGTCTTGTCCAGGATGCGCTCCAGCGTGCTGCGGTACTGCAGCGAGATCAGCGCCGCCATCCAGCCGTTCTTCTCCTCTGCAGACTTGGCAGCAAACACCACGCTGTTCCCGTCCTTCAGAGTGATCTCAAACGCGTGCCGGTACTCGCCCTCCTTGTCGTCCTTGTCGTTGATCTGGACTTTTCGCATGAAGAACTTTTCTTTGAGCCGGTACTCCGCCGTGGAGCTGGCGCCCGGCAGCCGCGGTGGGCCGTGGTTGGATTTGCAGCAGATCATGAGGCCGTCGAACAAGAAGATGTGTCGCTCATGCTTGGCGCCCACACGGGTCAGCGTGCCCTCCATGATGAACTCGTTGCAGCACTGGCCGATGTCCTTCCCCTCCCAGCCATCAATGTTCTTCTGGATCTCGTTCATCTTCTTGATGGCCAGGTGTTTTCCCTTCACCTGGTGGCTGAGGAAACGGCACGCTGACTCGCTGCAGTGGGGCAAGAGCAGGAGAAGAAGTCAGTCAAGAGGTTTGAATGTTTGAGACATTTAAAACACTTTGGATCCAGCTGACCCAGATTTAAACTGTTAGTCTGGACAGACGAGAGGATCCTGATGCAGGTCGTTTCGGGAGCGAGAACGTTCACGCCGGAGTCTGAAGGAGGTCATGACTAAATCAGAGTGAGACAAACAGAAGCTAAACTCGGGACAGGATCATGTCATATGCCTCTGGAGGTCTAAAACTCCACCAAGGGATGCGTGAACAAATCCTCACATCCCGATAACATCATAGAACAGCAAGTGGAGATCACACGTACGTTCTGTTGCGTTCTCACATGGAAGAGGTAGCTGAAGGTGAAGCTAATGCTAGCTCGCTTCCCCTATGAGTTTGGGGCTGATACATTTTCTGTTGGTTGATGCTGGAAGCCTCAATCGGACGTCTCCTCCTCCTACTGTAGGGTCCGGTCTAGGGGTAGACCGATATATTGGTTTTTATACATCGGCCGTTATTTGTCCTTAATAAAGCCGATATTTTTATTTATTTTGTTTCGTTTATTTCATTAAATCAGTCAAATAAAAATTACATTAAAGTTCTTTCCGGAGTATTTCTCTTATCCGATGGCACCATCTAGTGGCTGACAAGCATATCACACAAAAAGTCTATTCCTCTGTTTAAGATGGCGACTTCACGTTTCTGTTTATAAATGTGCTTCTGCAGTAGTAGAGCCCTGCACGGGCCTAAAATCTGAGCCCGTGTCCGGCCCGGCCCGAGGGGGTGGAGCCCCAGCCCGACCCGGTCCGAAAAGGTTTTCAGGATTCTCTGGCCCGACCCGAGCCCAAATTTTTTTTACCCTTTCATAATGTTTTAGCGTGATACAGGGTGTCTGCAGGTTTAAGGGAGCCAAATTAAAGACTTTTTAAGACCTTTTTTAAGGCCAATTTGACCAAATTTAAGCTACTTTTTAAAATTAAATTTAAACTATAATTTTCAGCTATTGCGAATGTGGGATTAGCCATCCAGTTACCATAAAAGTTGCACGTCCCCATGGCGCAATCTCCCACTAGCTTAACCAGCTAATGTGCTCATCTAAAAAAGCCCCCTTTCACAACCAACAGAATGTGTACGGTTCCGCTTACGCCAATATCATACACAAAAAATGCTGAACACTAACTAGAAATTCATGAAAATTGAAATAAAATAATCTTGTTTATTGGGTCTTTGGTAATTTAAGACCTTTGGAAACTGTATTTAAGGATTATTTGTCGTTTTTACGGATTTTTAAGGCCTTGAATTTGGAAAAGCAAATTTAAGACTTTTTAAGACTTTTTAAGGACCCGCGGATACCCTGGTGATAGGATGCTCAGCGTTCTGATTATCTGTGAGAAGCATTCTGCAGTAAAAATAAATAAATTAATAAAAGAAAAACGGCATCAATGCAGCTTTTTTTTCTAACAGAGCGTATTTTTCGAGCGGCAGATGAAATTTATGACCACTATATTAATTGGATGCGTTTGTAAATTTAATCTGCTCTGAAAACGCGCTCTTGTGCAGTTAGAAAAAAAAAGCAGCATACTAATTTTCTAACTGCAGAGCACATTTTCAGAGCGGAAGATTAAATAAACGCCCCCAATTATTATAGCGTTTGTAAATTTAATCTGCCGCTCTGAAAATGCGCTCTCCAGTTAGAAAAAAAACCAGCAATGAATGCTGTATGTTTTTAACTGCAGAGCAAATTTATTCACAGAAAAATAGAATGCTGCCATTTTCATGAGAATGAACGAATGGTTTCTGACATCAAAGTGGACGTAAAACGGCATATTAGAACAGGGGCGCATGTTTCAATCAGCAGTTTGAGAATTCGTTTATATCGGCGCATTTATAAACCACACACACCTTAACTGAGCTAACGGTGCGTGAGAAGCAGGCAGGTGCTGCTGCGTTCAAGTGTTTCAGTTTTTTTTATGAATTCGATTAAAAATAAAGGCGCCCGGCCCGGCCCGTGTCCGAGGTAATTACACAGTCGTTGGTCCGAAGCCCTAGGCCGTCGGGCCGGGCCGACCCGAGGGCCTAGGGCTTCAGTGCAGGGCTCTATTCTGTAGCCGACAAACGGAGCTAAAACGCTGTTTTACGAGTATTATTCTCATGTCATGTTGTCGTTTCATATATTTATATTTTAGAGACTTATTTGTCCGTGAAAATTTCATCAACTCTGCATCAGCCGAGGCATTCCTTCAATGTGAAGCGTCTAAGCAGTAGTCTAACGCTATTGGTTAGTTCTGGTCGGCGCTCAGTTTCCTATTGCACGGAGCTCTGCGGGGCAGGGGGCGTGTTTAGCAACAAAAAAAAAAGATGTATTGCTTATATTTTATCACAGCACATGATGAGATGATCACTTTTACAGATTTCTGAAAAATCATACATCATTTCTGAAAGGGGCAAACTCCGGAAAGCAGCTTTAAAACAATTCATGTTCACAAATAATCGTGAATGAAAAGGAGCAGAAAGAAGCAAAAACTTATAATATCTGGCCGAGGGAAACCAATCTGTTTAACTCCAAGCCCGTCGTCCACCTACCCCCAACACAAAACAAGTCTATCAGCCTACTTAAGGTCTTATTATCTCATCATGATACGTTTGACACTTTTTTTAAATAAAGAAAATGATTTAGATTGTTTTATTTCACCGTTGACACTATTCCACACAGACACCTCTAACAGAGCCGTGTCCAGGACTTTTAAAATGGGGTGGCCCATGTGGGGTCCTTGTTTATTCATGGGTGGCACCAATGGTTATGCTTATTTATTTATTTACACAAATCGTTTATTTATTTATTTACTTTCTAGTGAATTTTTGAGTTTCACATTGCACCATCACCATTTTTTTTCCCTCTTCATCTTCTACTTTTGTGGTGGTTAGCAAGTCACTTCTTGTTGCATTACTGCCACCAACTGGAGTTGAGTGGGACTCTAAATACTATTTATGTGAATATGAAAAAATATTAAATATTATTAATACTACACACCTGGGCTGGAAAACAAGGTGAAAGGTGCATGCAACCCAAGCCTTTTGTTGACAATGTAAAGTCTATTTAAACTGAAATTTAGTGGAGTGGCCAATCAGATTCTAAGGATGGCATGTGCTACCCCAGGCCCCTGACCTTTAACTGAGATACCGCTGTTCGGAATCTTGTTTTTTTTAAATATCAGTTCCTTTTAGATTATAATTACTTTCTCTTTTTACAAATTTCTTTTGAATATTTATCGGTAGAACTCCTTTATGTGCTTTGTACATCTGTTTTAATAAATTATATTCTACTAGTTTGTCAAATTTCACAAGGTCTAGTTGTGAAAACATCCCTGCATCCACTTCCACTAATAACTCTCACCGCTCTTTTCTGTAAAAGAAAAACTGAATGTGTTATGCTTTGCAGGTTCTTCCCCATACTTCCATACAATTATGTCAGATGTGGAAGAATTAACGAGTTACACAGAATATGCAAAGCTTTTATGTTCAACAATTCCTTCGTCTTATTTAGTACTGAAATAGCTCAAGATATTTTAATTTTAATAGCATTTATGTGAGACCTCCACGATAAATGTTCGTCAATAATAACACCTAAAAACTTAACTTCTTTAACTCTTTCTATCTCAGTTCCGTCAACATTTATTGATGCATCAGCACTTTTTCTTACTACTACAAAAAACTGTAAGCTTAGTTTTATCGATATTTAAAGAAAGCTTATTGATATCAAACCATATTTTAATTTTTGTAAATTCATTTTCAACTACATTTAAAACATCTTTTATATTTTCTCCTGAATAAAATAAGGTAGTGTCATCTGCAAATAGTATGCACTTGAATCATTTAGAAACCATAGCAATATAATTAACGTACAAAAGAAAGCGTAATGGTCCAAGAACCGATCCTTGTGGTACTCCACAACTAATACTTTGTGTAGAGGATTTTATATTATTAATTTCCAAAAACTGTTGTTGGTTCATCAAATAACTTCGGTTATTTAAAGTCAGGCATGTCGTCGGAAAGCCCGGTGCTGTTGCAGGATGTAATTTAAATGTATTTTTATGTTCACCAATAACATCTGCATGAAAAATACTCTAAAGTAACTTTATTTAGGTGTCTGATTTTAACACTGGGCAGTGCACAAAATTAAGATTTTACAGTTGGTTAAAGTTCAAAAACAGATTCAGGTTCAGAAATTTTGTGACACTAGTGACACTTTAGCATGAAAGTAAGGTGGAAAACGTCTAGATATCCGTCGTCGGCTGACCAAGTCTCCTACATGTCAACATTGATATCTGCATATCGGTCGACCTCTAGTCGGGTCTCTGAGACTACAGCTGAGATGTCCCTAGGTCCACTCACAGCTGGTTCATTAATCAAAAACTCATGAGTTTGATATGACAACACTAAACAGAGATTAATGGTATGCTAATTAATTAAACTAATTAATAAAACAGTTTTAACTGGACAGTGTACACAACACTTACATAAAACCACTAAACAGAGGTGTGGTGCAAAAGAATCAGACCAGGCAGCAGATGTAACTCAGCTAAATACGGTTTCTGTGGCAGAGAAGCTGCAGTTGTTTACGGGATCCCTGCTTAAATGTTACGTTCATGTTTCTGAAGCCGGTAACCAGAAACGGGCCCTGGGACTGATTTATGGGCTTGATTAGCAATCATTGTTATGTAGTTGTGTGTGTGTCACACACACACACACACACACACACACACACACACTTGAAGCCTTGAAAAACTGTGGATGTGTGAAGCTCAAAAGAAAAGTTAAAAGTTCACTCAAATATTTACCTTCACAACGCCAGATGACCAAAAATATACCAAATTACCAGATTTAGTTAGTTAGTTAGTTAGTTAGTTAGTTAGTTAGTTGCTTTTGAACTACTTAACACTAAAACTACAGAACAGAGTCCTCCAGAACCAAGTTCCTGCTGCTGCTGGAGGTTCTGTTGGATCAGCTGGACTCCGGTCTTTACTCACTGGTTCTGGAACCAGTTTAATTTGGCTTAAACAAACGAAGACCAAACAAGAAGCCAAAGCTGCGTCACCAACAGAAACAAACGATGGACACCCACACCTACGTCCTCATGTCCACCTGCCTGACATCTGTCCTCTCCGTCTCGTCCCTGGTCAGAGTCCACCAGCAGCAGCTTTTCTCCCTGGGCTCCTTCTGCCACCGAGAACAATGGGCAGCCGGTAAGCTCCGCCCACAAACTAATGTTACTTCCTGTTAACACCAGCAGCACCCTGACTGTCCCGTCCCCCCCTCCAAAAAATTCCTGGTTTATTTTGGTACAAAAGGGAAACAACGGATGGGAGGAGTCCCACTGAGACGGAGTTCTGTTTGTCTTTGGGTGGCTGGGACTGCTAGGGGTTCTGACGCATAGAGGTTCTGTTTTGGTCCAACAAACCGGGCTTTTATGTTTCTGGTCACAAGTGTAACCTGAAACATTTAGAACCAGGTGTTCCACCTACCTGAGCCTCCTCTTGGCCAGGCTCCTGGAGCAGGTCCTCTCGATGCTGGACTGCAGATTGATCAGAGCTGTGATGGCCTGCTTCAGACACTCCTTATCTTCCTCATACTCGCTCTTCTCCTCCAGTTGCTATGGAAACAGAGGGGTGGGGCATTAGGTCTTCCTGCACGTGTGCCCTCTGAAACACCCTGAACGAGACCCAGAGTGTCAGCAGAACCGTGGCTCCCCGTTACGAGTCCTGGATCAGAACCAGAGGAGGAAAAAGCTCCAGGCCCTCCTCTGACCTGTTCAACTGTGAACTAATCTGCAGAACATGACTGGAGGAATTTTAGAGATTTCAGCTCAGCCGCTACAAAGCAGCTTACAGCTGGATAGTCCCAGAACAGAACCGGACCTGTGAGGTACTGGTCTGACTGGACGTTAGCTGGGGTTCTTAGTGGCGGTTCTACGTCGTCGTCTGCTCTCTGATCGGGCTTTGAAACATCAAATGGGAGGAAACGTGCGTTTCACTGTTAATCTTATCATCAAGCCCTGAGAGTTCACAGTTCTGGTTCTGGATCAGATGGGTTCGGACAAGCTGCAACTGGTTGTGGTGTACAGAAGGCATGGGTTAGGATCTGAAAAGGCTCACCTTGAGCATCTCAAACAGGTGCAGACAGTGGTAAACAGGTGTGAGCAGCAGTCTGGGCAGGAAGTACTGGACCGCTTCTTTGAACCCTACACAGATGGACTGAAGACAGAGAGACAGGTTCTTCATCATCATCATCACCACCATCTTCATCATCACCATACTTTCGTACTCTACATCATCCCTTTCATACGTAACAGGATGATGGTGGCAGAGGAGTTAACCAGAGGGTTGCAGGTTTGAGCTCCACTCACTCGGTTGCAGTTGTTGTGTCCTTGGGCAAGACACTTTTCCCTCCTTGCCTGCTGGTGGCGGTCGGAGGGACCGGAGGTGCCCGTGTTTGGCAGCCTCCCCTCAGCTAGCGCTTCCCAGGGCAGCTGTGGCTACAGTGTAGTTCACCACTACCAGTGTGTGAATGGCTGATTGTGTTGTAAAGCACACTGGAGGGTTGAAGAACTTGCTATCATCATCACCTCCACATAACGGTGTCAGCAACAGAAAAACTCACATCGGTGGATCTTGTGTTTAAATTCATCAAGTGAACTTCTGACGTCATGCTCCACCCTCCATCTACTTTTGACCAATCAGAAAACAAGCTTTCTGCAGCAGCCTCCGTAGATTGGTCAGCATTGTCCAGAGAACTCTTCTGTGTATGATCCTGAAGTGTTTCGGCTGAGGGGTTATTCCTAAACAAGTCTAAACACCCGCCACATGAAAACCCTACCAGCCAAAGAAACACCTGAGATCAATTACATCACACAGAGAGAGAGAGAGAGAGAGAGAGAGAGAGAGAGAGAGAGAGAGAGAGAGAGAGAGAGAGAGAGAGAGAGAGAGAGAGAGAGAGAGAGAGAGAGAGAGAGAGAGAGAGAGAGAGACCATGAAACGACCTACAGTAAGCCTCTACTGCCCCCTACTGGTGTTGCACTCTAAACATGGATGAACCAAACCCTTACTGAGATGTCCTGCAGGTTCCACACTCAGATTATCAGCTGTGTGTGTGTGTGTGTGTGTGTGTGTGCGTGCGTGCGTGCGTGTGTGTGTGTACCTGAAGGTGTAGCGAAGCCCCTGGTTTGGCCACCTGACTCAGGAAATGCTCGTGGAAGCCAGGCCGCAGGATGTCCTGAGCGTATGTCTCGTAGGGGTCAAAGGCCAACTCCTGCTCATCAAAGCACATAAACCACTTAAACATTCTCCCTCTCCTGATAATAACATTTTGTTTCCTTGACGTTGGATGTGCTACTACTAGTTTACCCGTTTAATTATAGATTCACTAGGATAAATAAAATAAAGTTTATCTCTCACCAAATAGAATATTTACTAAGACATCACAATGTAACCATGGACACATTGCTTGGTGCTTGGTGCGTGTGCGTGTGCGCGTGTGTGTGTGTGTGTGTGTGTGTGCTCTGTCTTCTCCATCCCCAGTGAGTCGTGGAGGATGGCTGCTTATACTGAGCCAGGATTCTCTGGAGGTTTCTTCCTGTTAAAAGGGAGTTTTCCTCTCCACTGTCGCTGCATGCTTGCTTAGTATGAGGATTGCTGTAAAGTCACCGACACTAGTCAGTGACTCGATGCAACCTGCTGGGTTCCTTATATAGGAAACTTTTTTCTGATTGGCTTAATGAACTGACCTGTATTGGAATGTTTATTATGTGAAGTGCCTTGAGACAACTCTTGTCGTGATTTGGCGCTTTATAAATAAACTTGAATTGAATCAGACATTACCTAAGGCAGTGGAACAAAGAACCAATGGACCAATCAGGTGTACACACCTCAGCAAGGTCTTCAAAGCATCTCCCAACAAGAGGATGAGGGCTTCCTTCGTCAGTCATCTCCACCGTGTCTTCAATCAGACCTAGCAGCTTCACGGTCACTTCATGGATGTCTATGATCCGACTGAAGATGCTGTCCACATCCTGTAAAAGGCGCATCCATAACCATGATCAAAGGACACACCACCCTGGAGAAACAGGTGTGTGTTGCTCATTCATACATGATGAGAGAAGAGGCTGGGGCTGGAGATGAAGGGCTCTCTGAAGACCTTGATGACCAGATTGAGCTGTCTCAGGAACTGTCGACAGTCACCCATGAAGCTCCTGACCAGCTCATAGTAACTCTGATCTTCACTGGCTGATGGCTCCTCGTCCATCAGAGGGAAGCCACTGATGTCTTCTTCGTCCTGGTGGAACATATCCATCAGAACCTGCACCAACAAAAACACCAGTAACGTATGGGAAAAGGATCTCTGAGAGCTGCAAAACCAGTTCCACAGTATGAGCAACCCAAGAGTTACACAGGATCAATCACACACCAGTAAACATATGTGAATCTGTGTGTATACCCGTGTATGTATCTGTGCATCTATTTGTGTGTATACATGTGTATGTATCTGAATGTATACCTGTATATGAATTTTATACCTATGTCTGTATCTGTGTATGAATCTCATACCTGTGTGTGTATCTATGTATACCCAGTATGCATCTGTGTGTATACCTGTGTATGTATGTGTATATACTGTACCTATGTGTATACCTGTGTATGTATCGGTGTGTATACCTGTGTGTGTATTATACCTGTGTGTATACCTGTGTATGTATCTGAGTGTTTACCTGTGTATGTATGTGTATATACCTGTGTGTATACCTGTGTATGTACATACACAGGTAAACACTCAGATACATACATAGGTATACACACAGGTATACACACCGATACATACCCAGGTATACACATAGGTATATACACAGATACAAACACAGGCTTACACGCAGGTATACACAGATACACACTGATAAATGCACAGATACACACAGATACATACACAAGCATACACAGGTATATACACAGATACAAACACAGGCATACACACAGGTATACACACAGATACACACTGATAAATGCACAGATACACACACAGATACATACACAAGCATACACACAGGTATAAACACAGATACAAACACAGGCATACACACAGGTATACACACAGATACACACTGATAAATGCACAGATACACACACAGATACATACACAAGCATACACACAGGTATATACACAGATACAAACACAGGCATACACACAGGTATACACACAGATACACACTGATAAATGCACAGATACACACACATATACATACACAAGCATACACACAGGTATACACACAGATACATACACAGGCATACACACAGGTATATACACAGACACAAACACAGGCTTACACACAGATAATTACACAGGTATACACACAGGTATATAAACATACATACACAGGTAAACACTCAGATACATACATAGGTATACACACAGGTATACACACCGATACATACACAGGTATACATGCAGGTATATACACATACATACACAGGTATACACACAGGTATATACACATACATACACAGGTAAACACTCAGATACATACATAGGTATACACACACAGGTATACACACAGATACATACACAGGTATTCACACAGTTATATACATATACATACACAGGTAAACACTCAGATACATACACAGGTATACACACAGGTATATATACACATACATACACAGGTAAACACTCAAGATACTTACATAGTAGGGCTGTCGCGGTTGAGGAATTCCCCCTGCGGTGATTCAGGGTGGCTTAATATTGCGGTGTGCGATATTATTGCAGCCCTTTTTTATTGCAGTACTATCTAAACATAATGTTTACACATTTAAAAAAGGTTAAAAATTGCCGCTCCTTCTTTAATAACACTTTACTGAATGCAGATCAAAGGGCAGTAACAACACAGAGTGCAGAGTCTGACTGAACTTAAAAACAACAAAATTCAGGAGAAGGTTAAACTTTTAAATGCAGATTTGGCTGCAGCATCTAACAAATAAGAAACAAGTCCCCATTTTGTTTAGTTGTTTAAAATCAAGCATAAAAAATTACATGTACCGTGTGCGCGCGCGCCGGGGGGCGGGCGCACTATCATTCCACTTTCACACACACGAATGACGGTGATTTATAGCTCGGTCACGTCCTTGTTACCTACAAGGAAAACCAGCATGTTAACTACGGTTTGAGAGAGGATCTGAGAGGGGTGGCAACATTTGCAGCAACACTGAAAACCCTCTCGGATGGTGCGCTCGTTGCACTAACACACACGTACTTGCGTGTGACTCTGGCGAGCAAAGGGAATCTTTCCCGGTTGTTGCTCCACCGTGTCACGGGGGGTTTCTTTAGGGTGGATGCATTCCTCCTGCAGGTAGCGAGTGAGCTCCAGCTCGGCTCAAACTCTCTTCGGGACGGCTGCAGAAGCAGTGCTTGTCCGGGACTTCAGCAGGTCTCCGAGCATTTATTTATTTATTTTTTGCCGCTGGTGGCAGCTCTGTCTCGGCCAAGGACTCTGGCTGCGCAGCAGCTGACGTACTGAAAACCAAAGTGCTCCCACAGGAGCGAAGTAACGTTTCGTTTTGATACCAGTGCAGCCATCCTTCTCAACATGCATCATTGAGTTGAACCAAGTTCAGTAATCGCGGTGGCGCATGATGCAGCGCGGTGGGCTTCTTCATATCGCGATATTTCATTTTTGCGGTTACCGCGACAGCCCTATTACATAGGTATACACACACAGGTATACACACCGATACATACACAGGTATACATATAGGTATATACACAGATACAAACACAGGCTTACACGCAGGTATACACACAGATACACACTGGTAAATGCACAGATACACACACAGATTCATACACAAGCATACACACACAGGTATACACACAGATACAAACTTAGGCAAACACACAGGTATACACACAGATACATACACAGGTATACACACAGGTATATACACAGATACAAACACAGGCTTACACGCAGGTATACACACAGATACACACTGGTAAATGCACAGATACACACACAGATTCATACACAAGCATACACACACAGGTATACACACAGATACAAACTTAGGCAAACACACAGGTATACACACAGATACATACACAGGTATACACACAAGTATATACACATACATACACAGGTAAACACTCAGATACATACCTAGGTATACACACACAGGTATACACACTGATACATACACAGGTATACACACAGGTATATAAACATACATACACAGGTATACACACAGCCAGGTATACACACAGGTATATACACAGATACAAACACAGGTATACACACAGGTATATACACATACATACACAGGTAAACACTCAGATACATACATAGGTATACACACACAGGTATTCACACAGATACATACACAGGTATTCACACAGGTATATACACATACATACACAGGTATACACACAGGTATATACACAGATACAAACACAGGTATACACACAGGTATATACACATACATACACAGGTAAACACTCAGATACATACAAAGGTATACACACTATACCTGCATGTATACCTGTGTATGTATCGGTGTGTATACCTGTGTGTGTATACCCATGTATGTATCTGAGTGTTTACCTGTGTATGTATGTGTATATACCTGTGTGTATACCTGTGTATGTATCTGTGTGTAAGCCTGTGTTTGTGTCTGTGTATATACCTGTGTGTATGCTTGTGTATGTATCTGTGTGTGTATCTGTGCATTTATCAGTGTGTATCTGTGTGTATACCTGTGTGTATGCCTGTGTTTGTATCTGTGTATATACCTGTGTGTATGCTTGTGTATGTATCTGTGTGTGTTTCTGTGCATTTACCAGTGTGTATCTGTGTGTATACCTGTGTATATATTTGTGTGTACAAATATATACACAACTACTACGTGAGTATCTGTGCATATACCCATGTACGTATCTTGGGTCCCTCTGTACATACCTGTACATGAACCTGTGTAAACATTCAGAGGTAGGGTTACCTTGTCTGCACACATGGCCACAGTGATGTCCTGCTTGGTGATGTCATAGTGTCGGATGTTCCTCACATAGTTTCCTGCCAGTTTCAGGATGTCGGCTGAAATGTACTCCAAAACGGCCACCATATATACGGACACCTGGTGGTCAATCTTGTATCCCAGAACCTCCTGAAACCAAAGCACCATAGGAGAATAAGTCATGTCTGCAGCAGCAGCACAGTTTAGTGATGAGAGGAGCACAACTGCATGGGACCTTCAGCAGGGGGTGAATCTTATCTACAGGCAGGGCAAGCGGATTCCTCCTCTTCTTCTTCTCAATGGCAGCCTGAGCGTCACCAATCGCCCACTTATCGATCGGGTGGGGAAAGCTCTTCTGAACTCGCTCCTGAAAGAGAAGAGTAATGAGTCTACTGTCCCATGCAGCTAGCCTGGTGTAATAAGATTACAGAAGGGAAATTATTTTGACATGCCATAGCAAAAAAATGTGTTTCCTTTAACGATGCAAAGTTTTTTTCTATTGATAAAATATTTGTTAAAAGCTACAATCTGGAGTTTTATTAACCAGTGGCACCAACTAGAGTCACACAATTGTTTTGCACCTTAAAGAGCAAGTCACCCCCAAATCAACTTTTTTTTCTGATACACTATATAAATGCGTGTCTAATCGTACTGCAGACACGTGTAGTCAATAGTTTTGCACTTTAGTGCATTTTAGTTAAAATTAAAATTTTCTGCCTAAACAGTGTTGTGCTGTCGTCAGGTAAAAACTCTGCACTGCATTTGAATTTAAATCTGCCATCGCTATTGGCTAAGAGGTACCCTAGAATGTTAGCTGGTACCATATGATGTCACAATGTCGTTGCGAGCCTGTGTGTGTGTGTGTGTGTGTGTGTGTGTGTGTGTGTGTGTGTGTGTGTGTGTGTGTGTGTGTGTGTGTGTGTGTGTGTGCGTGTGCATGTGTGTGTGTGTGTGTTTTCTACCGCCACATCCTGCACCGTGCGTGGCTGAGCCTGACACAACATGCTGAGCAGCTGCAGGATCAGCTCCTCTATGTACTGCAAAGCCTCCTGCTGGGACTTCAGGTTGGGATGCACCTGGTTCAACACCTGTTGGAGCGTGCAAACACAAACACACACACACGCACACACACATACACACGCACACGTTAGTGAGTCTGCTTGAAGGACCAGTCAATAAACCTTGATTACTAAACAAACTGTCAGGAGTTCTAACAGCAAAAGTTCATTAGATTTTAAAATCTTCCTGCGTTTACGGATGAAAACAAGGAACCCAAGTCTCCTCCCCTTCCGGTCGGCTCATGGGTCCCTTTTGTCAAAAAAACAAACAAACAAAAAAATGTAAGTGAACGGGACTGTTGAAGCTATTTTCTGGTCCACTATGCCTCATGCCCTTAATCACACGTGTGTTGTCCTTGAATCTAAACGTCTTGAATCTCCAAGAGCCGGAACTTCTTCTTCCAGCTCTTGGGGAGTTCAGAGGCTTTTTTCCTCCTCTCCTCCCTATCTTATCCCAAGGCTCTTTGTCTGTCTTTGGATGTTCGGCGCTTCTGCATTTTTTCTGGACACTGGAAATTATTAAAAATGGACCTGGTCAGTTGGTCTCTCAACGCGATTGATAACATTTTTTCAACGATGAGAACGGGAGAAGGGGCTCCTCTGGGACAGAGCCAGCTGGGCACATCATAGACTCCTGGAAACAGTGGAACCTGACCTGCCTCTCTCAACTGTCTGTAGAGGATTCTGAAGACGTCTGGATATTCGTGCTGTTTGGCCTGAGCGGGCACCTGGCTTACCGGAAAATTAATGAGCTGTTGAAGAATATTGGCTCAATCCCGGAGCTCAGGGATGGATTACACCGCGCTGTGAACACACAAACTCATATAATTGTCGAGATGAGTCGTAAGCTTGGAACTTTGGCTGAGATTCAGACTCTGGCACAGAAAATTGATGCCATCAAGGATAGAGTTGACAGATCAGCACGGATTGAGTTAGATTAATTTACGCCATTATTGGATCAAGAGGGGTTGAGGACCAACGGAACTTTAAGGCAGAGAGGAAACTATCTCTGTCTGGCCCCAAAACAAGTTCTTATCTGAATCTGGTGCCCTTGAGCCTGTGAGGCTGAAGAGATTACTCCCCCTCAGAAGAAATGTGGAATGCTGCCGTCGTCATGGTAACTGTGTCTCCCTATCCCAGCCCGGGCGGTGTGAAGGCCGTTGAATCGTTTCCAGGAGTCACTGTGCTCTCTAACCCAAATACCTCCCTCCCCTGTCCAAACGGAGGTGACGAGCGCTGCTTATCGCGGCTGCATGCACTGATGTGAGGAGAGTCCCCAACCCACCACCCCACCTAGTGGACACTTATGTTGTGTTGTCTGAAGTCTGTTGCATTTCTGTCTGAGGAGTTTTTTTGCATTGCAAAGCTGCCCTCCCTGTGGAGGGTAACTCTGAAGTGCCTTTTTTTCCTCCACCTGAACCAATCCTCATGTAACCCTCTGATCTCTATTAAGGTAGCGCGACTCGGGTTGCGAATGACCACAGTCACCAATTCTTGTCACGTGTCTATGCCCATGTATGTATGTCTGATCTCAGAATTGTGAGTACTGAAGCTCTAATTTCCCTCTGGGATTAATAAAGTATCTTTGAATTTGAATTTAATTGAATTTGTATAAATAATTTCTGTTTTGGCTGTTTTTCACATATTTGCTTGGCCAGATTTACAGTTGTTTTCTCCAAGTTTAACGCTTCTATCATCATGGAAGAAGGATGCAAAAGTCACCAAACTCACAGCCATTTTCTTCTTCTCTGGGTCTGTACAATGACGTCAATTTGGTGAGACAAGCAGTTGTGGTCCTCTACGTCTTTTCACACAAAACCTAAAATAACGTTTGCCGCCTGATGGAAATGAGCGCTTTCTTGGCATCAAGACGTGTCTTTAAAATTTACGGAAATCAAAAGTTAAATCCATGGAACACATCAGGATGAAAAAATAACTTATCGGCTCAAAGACCCCATTGACGTTTTATCAGTAGGAGACCCATGGTCAGGAAGTAGATGGGCGTGGCTTAGGCTTCCTGTAAAACTTTATCTTCCGATTGGAATTACTGGGATAGTTAGCAGCATCAGGGCCAACAAACAGGTTGCAGGTTAAAAACCCGGCTCATACCACTGGCCATCATATGTCTGTCGTCTGATTGGACACTTTCATCTGAGACTGAGGTGTCTGTGTCCAGTCAGCTCTGAACTTCTAGCTCCACCTCTGTAGTAATCAGGAAATTCACCATACTACACTGAAGCTGAGCCCCGAGTCGTGCACTCTCTTGTGCATGGTCATGCACGCTCACGTGCACAAACATTGGCCAACCAAAAACAAATTAGGATCAGGTTAGGACATTTTCCTTCCTCTAGTTACAGAGGTCCATGCTGTGTGTCCGTGTGTGTGTTGTTGTAGACCTATAATGTTTGTGTGTGTGTGAGTATGTTTACATTGTGTGTTTGTCTTGTGTTCTGTGTGTCTATGTGGTGTGTGCATTATAGTGGGTTAATAGTGTGTTTTTGTGGGTCTGTGTTGTGTTATTGTGGGTCCATGTTGTGTGTGTTGTTGCGGGTTAATGGTGTTGTGGGTCCGTGTCGTGTGTGATGTTGTGGGCCCATGTTGTGTGTGTGTGGTTGTGAGTTCATGGTGTGTGTTGTTGAGGGTTAATTGTGTTGTGGGTTAATTGTGTTGTGTGTTGTTGTGTGTCCATGTGTTGTGTGTTGTTGTGTGTCCATGTTGTGTGTGTTGTTGTGGGTCTGTGTTGTTTGTGTTGATGTGTGTCCATGTTGTGTGCATGTTGTTGTGGGTTAATTGTGTTGTGGGTCCATGTTGTGTGTTGTTGGGGTCCATGTTGTGTGTGTGTTGTTGTGGGTTAATTGTGTTGTGGGTCCGTGTTGTTGTGGGTCCATGTTGTGTGTCCATGTTGTGTGTGTTGTTGTGGGTCCATGTTGTGTGTGTGTTGTTGTGGGTCCATGTTGTGTGTGTGTTGTTGTGGTTTAATTGTGTTTTGTGTCCATGTTGTGTGTGTGTTGTTGTTGTGGGTTAATTGTGTTTTGTGTCCATGTTGTGTGTGTGTTGTTGTTGTGGGTTAATTGTGTTGTGGGTCCGTGTTGTGTGTTGTTGCTGTGGGTCCATGTTGTGTGTCCATATTGTGTGTGTGTTGTTGTGGGTTAATTGTGTTGTGTGTCCATGTTGTGTGTGTGTTGTTGTTGTGGGTTAATTGTGTTGTGGGTCCGTGTTGTGTGTGTTGCTGTGGGTCCATGTTGTGTGTCCATGTTGTGTGTGTGTTGTTGTTGTGGGTTAATTGTGTTGTGGGTCCGTGTTGTGTGTGTTGTTGTGGGTCCGTGTTGTGTTGTTGTGGGTTAATTGTGTTGTGTGTCCATGTTGTGAGTGTTGTTGTGGGTCCGTGTTGTGTGTTGTTGCTGTGGGTCGATGTTGTGTGTCCATGTTGTGTGTGTTGTTGTGGGTTAATTGTTTTGTGGGTCTGTGTTGTGTGTGTTGCTGTGGGTCCATGTTGTGTGTCCATATTGTGTGTGTGTTGTTGTGGGTTAATTGTGTTGTGGGTCCGTGTTGTGTGTGTTGTTGTGGGTCCGTGTTGTGTTGTTGTGGGTTAATTGTGTTGTGTGTCCATGTTGTGTGTGTTGTTGTGGGTCCGTGTTGTGTGTTGTTGCTGTGGGTCCATGTTGTGTGTCCATATTGTGTGTGTGTTGTTGTGGGTTAATTGTGTTGTGGGTTGATGGTACGGCTCCCATCTACCTGAATCCTCTTGCAAAGGCTTACGTCTCGGCCGGGCCGCTCCGGTCATCACAGGATTGTCGGCTAGCAGTGCCTACACCACGCTCAGGACAATCCAGTTGTGTTGTGGGTCTGTGTTGTGTGTTGTTGTGGGTCCATGTTGTGTGTGTGTTGTTGTGGGTTAATTGTGTTGTGGGTCCGTGTTGTGTGTGTTGCTGTGGGTCCATGTTGTGTGTGTGTTGTTGTGGGTTAATTGTGTTGTGTGTCCATGTTGTGTGTGTTGTTGTGGGTTAATTGTGTTGTGTGTCCATGTTGTGTGTGTTGTTGTGGGTCCATGTTGTGTGTGTTGTTGTGTGTCCATGTTGTGTGTGTGTTGTTGTGGGTTAATTGTGTTGTACGTCCGTGTTGTGTGTGTAGTTGTGTCCATGTTGTGTGTGTGTTGTTGTGGGTTAATTGTGATGTGTGTCCATGTTGTGTGTCTTGTTGTGGGTCCATGTTGTGTGTCTTGTTGTGGGTCCATGTTGTGTGTGTTGTTGTGGGTCCATGTTGTGTAAGTGTTGTTGTGGCTTAATTGTGTTGTGGGTCTGTGTTGTGTGTTGTTATGTGTCCATGTTGTGTGTGTTGTTGTGGGTTAATTGTGTTGTGGGTCCGTGTGTGTGTGTGTTGTTGTGGGTCCATGTTGTGTGTTATTGTGGGTCGATATTGTGTGTGTGTTGTTGTGGGTTAATTTTGTTGTGGGTCCGTGTTGTGTGTTGTTGTGGGTCCATGTTGTGTGTATGTGTATGTGTGTGTGTTGTTGTGGGTCCATGTTGTGTGTCCATGTTGTGTGTGTTGTTGTGGGTCCATGTTGTGTGTGTGTTGTTGTGGTTTAATTGTGTTTTGTGTCCATGTTGTGTGTGTGTTGTTGTTGTGGGTTAATTGTGTTGTGGGTCCGTGTTGTGTGTGTTGCTGTGGGTCCATGTTGTGTGTCCATATTGTGTGTGTGTTGTTGTGGGTTAATTGTGTTGTGTGTCCATGTTGTGTGTGTGTTGTTGTTGTGGGTTAATTGTGTTGTGGGTCCGTGTTGTGTGTGTTGCTGTGGGTCCATGTTGTGTGTCCATGTTGTGTGTTGTTGTTGTTGTTGTGGGTTAATTGTGTTGTGGGTCCGTGTTGTGTGTGTTGTTGTGGGTCCGTGTTGTGTTGTTGTGGGTTAATTGTGTTGTGTGTCCATGTTGTGAGTGTTGTTGTGGGTCCGTGTTGTGTGTTGTTGCTGTGGGTGTGTGTCCATGTTGTGTGTGTTGTTGTGGGTTAATTGTGTTGTGGGTCCGTGTTGTGTGTGTTGCTGTGGGTCCATGTTGTGTGTCCATATTGTGTGTGTGTTGTTGTGGGTTAATTGTGTTGTGGGTCCGTGTTGTGTGTGTTGTTGTGGGTCCGTGTTGTGTTGTTGTGGGTTAATTGTGTTGTGTGTCCATGTTGTGTGTGTTGTTGTGGGTCCGTGTTGTGTGTTGTTGCTGTGGGTCCATGTTGTGTGTCCATATTGTGTGTGTGTTGTTGTGGGTTAATTGTGTTGTGGGTCCGTGTTGTGTGTGTTACTGTGGGTCCATATTGTGTGTGTGTGCTGCTGTGGGTTAATTGTGTTGTGGGTCCGTGTTGTGTGTTGCTGTGGGTCCATGTTGTGTGTATGTGTGTGTGTGTGTGTGTGTGTGTGTGTGTGTGTGTGTGTGTGTGTTGTGGGTTAATTGTGTTGTAGGTCCGTGTTGTGTGTTGTTGTGTGTCCATGTTGTGTGTTGTTGTGTGTCCATGTTGTGTGTGTTGTTGTGTGTCCATGTTGTGTGTGTTGTTGAGGGTCCATGTTGTGTGTGTTGTTGTGGGTTAATTGTGTTGTGGGTCCGTGTTGTGTGTGTTGTTGTGGGTCCGTGTTGTGTGTGTTATTGTGGGTCCATATTGTGTGTGTGTGTTGTTGTGGGTTAATTGTGTTGTGGGTCCGTGTTGTGTGTTGCTGTGGGACCATGTTGTGTGTGTGTGTGTGTGTGTGTGTGTGTGTGTGTGTGTGTGTGTGTGTGTGTGTGTGTGTGTGTGTGTGTGTGTGTGTGTGTGTGTGTTGTGGGTTAATTGTGTTGTATGTCCGTGTTGTGTGTTGTTGTGTGTCCATGTTGTGTGTGTTGTTGTGGGTCCAGGTTGTGTGTGTTGTTGTGGGTCCATGTTGTGTGTGTTGTTGTGGGTCCATGTTGTGTGTGTTGTTGTGGGTTAACTGTAGCGTCAATAACAGGTACAAAACCGTTTCTGTGTTTTAAAAAAGAACGACAACGTG
>NC_091746.1:29252645-29255145 GCF_043380555.1 Nothobranchius furzeri
TGTTGTTGTGGGTTAATTGTGTTGTGTGTTCATGTTGTGTGTGTGTTGTTGTGGGTTAATTGTGTTGTGGGTCCATGTTGTGTGTGTTGTTGTGGGTCCATGTTGTGTGTGTTGTTGTGGGTTAATTGTGTTGTGTGTCCATGTTGTGTGTGTTGTTGTGGGTCCGTGTTGTGTGTTGTTGCTGTGGGTCCATGTTGTGTGTCCATATTGTGTGTGTGTTGTTGTGGGTTAATTGTGTTGTGGGTTGATGGTACGGCTCCCATCTACCTGAATCCTCTTGCAAAGGCTTACGTCTCGGCCGGGCCGCTCCGGTCATCACAGGATTGTCGGCTAGCAGTGCCTACACCACGCTCAGGACAATCCAGTTGTGTTGTGGGTCTGTGTTGTGTGTTGTTGTGGGTCCATGTTGTGTGTGTGTTGTTGTGGGTTAATTGTGTTGTGGGTCCGTGTTGTGTGTGTTGCTGTGGGTCCATGTTGTGTGTGTGTTGTTGTGGGTTAATTGTGTTGTGTGTCCATGTTGTGTGTGTTGTTGTGGGTTAATTGTGTTGTGTGTCCATGTTGTGTGTGTTGTTGTGGGTCCATGTTGTGTGTGTTGTTGTGTGTCCATGTTGTGTGTGTGTTGTTGTGGGTTAATTGTGTTGTACGTCCGTGTTGTGTGTGTAGTTGTGTCCATGTTGTGTGTGTGTTGTTGTGGGTTAATTGTGATGTGTGTCCATGTTGTGTGTCTTGTTGTGGGTCCATGTTGTGTGTCTTGTTGTGGGTCCATGTTGTGTGTGTTGTTGTGGGTCCATGTTGTGTAAGTGTTGTTGTGGCTTAATTGTGTTGTGGGTCTGTGTTGTGTGTTGTTATGTGTCCATGTTGTGTGTGTTGTTGTGGGTTAATTGTGTTGTGGGTCCGTGTGTGTGTGTGTTGTTGTGGGTCCATGTTGTGTGTTATTGTGGGTCGATATTGTGTGTGTGTTGTTGTGGGTTAATTTTGTTGTGGGTCCGTGTTGTGTGTTGTTGTGGGTCCATGTTGTGTGTATGTGTATGTGTGTGTGTTGTTGTGGGTCCATGTTGTGTGTCCATGTTGTGTGTGTTGTTGTGGGTCCATGTTGTGTGTGTGTTGTTGTGGTTTAATTGTGTTTTGTGTCCATGTTGTGTGTGTGTTGTTGTTGTGGGTTAATTGTGTTGTGGGTCCGTGTTGTGTGTGTTGCTGTGGGTCCATGTTGTGTGTCCATATTGTGTGTGTGTTGTTGTGGGTTAATTGTGTTGTGTGTCCATGTTGTGTGTGTGTTGTTGTTGTGGGTTAATTGTGTTGTGGGTCCGTGTTGTGTGTGTTGCTGTGGGTCCATGTTGTGTGTCCATGTTGTGTGTTGTTGTTGTTGTTGTGGGTTAATTGTGTTGTGGGTCCGTGTTGTGTGTGTTGTTGTGGGTCCGTGTTGTGTTGTTGTGGGTTAATTGTGTTGTGTGTCCATGTTGTGAGTGTTGTTGTGGGTCCGTGTTGTGTGTTGTTGCTGTGGGTGTGTGTCCATGTTGTGTGTGTTGTTGTGGGTTAATTGTGTTGTGGGTCCGTGTTGTGTGTGTTGCTGTGGGTCCATGTTGTGTGTCCATATTGTGTGTGTGTTGTTGTGGGTTAATTGTGTTGTGGGTCCGTGTTGTGTGTGTTGTTGTGGGTCCGTGTTGTGTTGTTGTGGGTTAATTGTGTTGTGTGTCCATGTTGTGTGTGTTGTTGTGGGTCCGTGTTGTGTGTTGTTGCTGTGGGTCCATGTTGTGTGTCCATATTGTGTGTGTGTTGTTGTGGGTTAATTGTGTTGTGGGTCCGTGTTGTGTGTGTTACTGTGGGTCCATATTGTGTGTGTGTGCTGCTGTGGGTTAATTGTGTTGTGGGTCCGTGTTGTGTGTTGCTGTGGGTCCATGTTGTGTGTATGTGTGTGTGTGTGTGTGTGTGTGTGTGTGTGTGTGTGTGTGTGTGTTGTGGGTTAATTGTGTTGTAGGTCCGTGTTGTGTGTTGTTGTGTGTCCATGTTGTGTGTTGTTGTGTGTCCATGTTGTGTGTGTTGTTGTGTGTCCATGTTGTGTGTGTTGTTGAGGGTCCATGTTGTGTGTGTTGTTGTGGGTTAATTGTGTTGTGGGTCCGTGTTGTGTGTGTTGTTGTGGGTCCGTGTTGTGTGTGTTATTGTGGGTCCATATTGTGTGTGTGTGTTGTTGTGGGTTAATTGTGTTGTGGGTCCGTGTTGTGTGTTGCTGTGGGACCATGTTGTGTGTGTGTGTGTGTGTGTGTGTGTGTGTGTGTGTGTGTGTGTGTGTGTGTGTGTGTGTGTGTGTGTGTGTGTGTGTGTGTGTTGTGGGTTAATTGTGTTGTATGTCCGTGTTGTGTGTTGTTGTGTGTCCATGTTGTGTGTGTTGTTGTGGGTCCAGGTTGTGTGTGTTGTTGTGGGTCCATGTTGTGTGTGTTGTTGTGGGTCCATGTTGTGTGTGTTGTTGTGGGTTAACTGTAGCGTCAATAACAGGTACAAAACC